>NW_022983555.1:39342-41121 GCF_010093885.1 Aplosporella prunicola CBS 121167
GCGCAATGAGGATGACCCGCAGAGTCGGCTGCTGTGGGTCAAGGCCGATCCTGGTAAGGGTAAAACGATGCTGCTATGTGGGATCATCGACGAGCTGCAGGAGCCGAATACACCTAATCCTTTAGCATACTTCCTCTGCCAGGCTACAGACTCACGCATCAACAGCGCCACGGCTGTTCTGCGAGGTTTGTTATACTTACCGGTCGAGCAGCAACCATCACTAATCTCGCATGTTCGGAAGAAGTACGACCGTGCTGGCCAAGCACTATTCAATGATACCAACGCATGGGTTGCCTTGTCGGAGATTTTAACAAACATTCTGAACGACGCAAATCTTGAAAAAAAGTACTTGATCATCGACGCGCTCGATGAGTGCACTATAGACTTGCCAAAGCTACTAGACTTTATCGCTCGGAACTCTTCGAAGTCGCCACGCGTCAAATGGATCGTCTCGAGCCGTAATCAGCCAGATATTGAGGAAGGGCTAGAGAAGCCTAGCCAAGAAGGGAAGCTGAGTCTTGAGCTCAACGCAAAGTGGGTCTCGCAGGCCGTCGACACCTTCATCAGTTATAAGGTTACCCAGCTGGCACGAAATAAAGGATACGACCGGGAGACTATACAAGCCGTCCGGGAACATCTAAAAAAAAATGCGAACGACACCTTTCTTTGGGTGGTATTGGTATGTCAAGAACTCGGAACGGTTCCGGCATGGAAAGCCAACAACGTGGTTAGAAGCTTTCTAAGGGGGCTCGACGATCTATACGCACAAATGATGCGGTAGATCAATGCCTCGGATGACGTTTTCATCTACAAGTAGATATTAGCTTCGGTCGCGATCGTGTATCGACTAGTTACGATTAAAGAGTTAACTTCTCTCGTAACGCAGCTTCAAGGCCCAGCTAGGTATCCGGGTGCACTGCAGGATATCCTTAGCTCCTGCGGATCATTCCTTACTGTACGAGAAGAAACTGTTTACTTTGTGCACCAATCGGCGAAAGATTTTCTACTGACGAAACCATCTCCTAAGACACCCAACGGAGCATTCGATGAGCTATTCCCCTCTGGGAAACCTAAAGCCCATCACTCGATTTTTTCTAGGTCCCTCGATGTCATGTCCGGAACATTACGCCGAGACATGTACGATCTGAAAGAGTTAGGGTATCCTGCGGAGAAGATCAGACAGCCCAATCCAGACCCGTTAGCAGCGTCGCGCTACGCGTGTTTTTACTGGATCGATCACCTCATCGATTCTGACCTCAACGTTTTATCTGAACATGCAACAACTCTCTAGGACGGAGGCTCTGTTGATACATTTCTAACGCAGAAGTATCTCTACTGGCTGGAAAGTCTTAGCCTTTTCAAGGACATGTCTAAGGGAATTGATTCTATAACGAAGCTGGAGAAGCTGGTCCAGGTATCTTCTAAACAGGTCATGCACTTACATACATAAGAAGCTAATACGTATTAGAAAACGTTAAATTTAGTTAAGCTTAGTAGGCTTATCCAAGACGCTCGGCGGTTCATCATGTATCACAAGGGAGTAATTGAGCAATGTCCGCTTCAGGCATATGCGTCTGCACTCCTATTCAGTCTAGAAGGTAGTATAATCAGACGCCTTTTCAAGGAAGAAGAGCCGAGGTGGGCAACAATAAAACCGGCCGTTGGCAATATATAGAGTGCTTACCTGCAGACGCTCGAGGGCCATAGCAGCTGGGTTAGCTTAGTAACCTTCTCTCCCGACTCGACCCGGCTGGCGTCGGCGTCGTATGACAAGACCGT
>NW_022983555.1:41229-83726 GCF_010093885.1 Aplosporella prunicola CBS 121167
GCTCGAGGGCTATAGCAGCTGGGTTAGGTTAGTAACCTTCTCTCTCGACTCGACCCGGCTGGCGTCGGCGTCGTATGACAAGACCGTTAAGATCTAGGATCCGACCAGCGGCAACTGCCTACAGATAATCTAAATAAATAAAACACTTCAGAACATATTATTCGACACTAATAGCTTATTACTCTACTCTGAGATTGGTTCTATTGCGCTTAGCGCATCGGAAGCTTCTAGAGAAATGCGTATTACAGAGCCTCAGCATCCCTAATATCAAGGCGCGGGCGTCAGCTCAGATAGCATATAGATCACACATGATGGCAGGAAAGTGCTTTGGCTTCCCTTAGAGTACAGGCCGAGTGAATCAACTGTTTCAGGGAAGAATATTGGCATCGGCGTTAGGTCAGGAAAAGTATGGATTTGTCATTTAAACATTAGCAGATAAGATTCCTAGAATCTACAGAGCATTAATAAGAAATACTCTTTGTTTTATCACTAGTGCTTTATTTCTCTGCTATCTAGCATTACCTAATATCGGACTAGCTTTATACGTAGTCTACCGGCTAAGAACTGTAGCTTAAGGGGAACCTCCCCTACCACTCGTTTCATAATTCAGTAGTATCTGCTAATTCATTCGCTACTCACAAAGACTATAACAGTTTATGAAAGGAGAAGTACCTATAGATCTAGGCTTCTTTGTAAAAGAAAAAGGGATACTAGCTTATAGTCAAGCAGCCTTACGTCTCAGCATTGAATACCGAGTACGGACTGAGCTAAGCGTTCTCGTAGGAAACTGGATGAATACCTACCACTATAGTTTCTCGGCCTTGACCCACTAGCAAAGAGGACGATCATCTTCCCTAGACCAGCATTGATTTTTTTGCCGAGAATTGCTCTTCGAATTTCTTCACCAGAGAGGCTCGACGTGTCCTCATCCGCGCTCGCACTCTTCCGTTTCTGGTTAGAAACGTCATCTTCCGGCTGAGTGCTTGGAGAGCAAACCTTGGACCCGATCTGCAGCGTACTTGCTACAAGCCATATCGTCGGTCCAAGCCGCTTTACAATCACATTTTTCAGTACGCTAGGACACTTAGGGTTAGCCGCACCACCGTGACCATCTTGTAGATAAATAAGACCTAGAACACTGCCCAAGTCCGGGAGAACGTAGAAGAGGAGAGAAAGTCCCGGAGATATAGGCTATATATACATTCCCCTTACCACTGTTCCTTCGGCCCGCAAATATACAACAGCTAACTAATATCACGTTGCAGCCTCGCAGCTAAGAGATATTCTTAGGGTCTCTAAGCTTATTAGGATTAGCGATCCATACGTCGCACACCTAAACAACTTGTTGGACTATCAGGCCATGTTTCTTCATGCATTATATCACGGGTTTCTAGCGCGTTCCTTGCAGTTCTTTCCAGCTCGCTCTAGCTGATGGTTTGTCTTTATTTGTTGTTTCTCAATTGTTGTTTGTTTGATTCGCTTATTGCCAATCGCCTAGCGCCTATCAGCGAGCCGTATATATGGCCACCGCCTCTTGTTTCTCTTCCTTTTCTCTTCGTACCACACAATCTGATTTGAATCCACCTCACTACCGTGACACATTATCCTCTATATTCACTTTACTTTTTCGTTGTTTCAACACCCTGCTACATTCTACAAGCGAGCACATAACTACTCTACTCTTAAGTATATAAAGCTCGCTGCCAGCCACTCTTTGAAAATTAAGCTACGTTCTCACTTTACTTGCACAGTTTAAACCTTCAACCCAATACCAACACAGGGTTTTCGAATACTATGTACTTAGTTTTTACTTTTCGGCTGTTGTACTGTATAACATAGTGTCAGCCAGTATCACTCTAACAACGCACAGCTTCAACCCTACGGTTAGTTGTTACACAATAAACTGACTCCCTTACACCACACGTTCTTCTACTGCAAGGAATTAAGGATCTCAACAAGAAACGTGTTCTTTTAGATAGCAGCATATATACCTCTATAGGTAGCAGTAATCTAGAAAAAAAGCGGCGTCCAATTCCTCGCGTACAGCTTCACATTAGTTTTTACTTTTCGGCTGTTATACTATATAACATAGTATAGTCCCTACCGGGCTTATCTTTATCCAGCTAGCTTCAAACTTTACAGACCAACAGCATTTTCCATATAATATTTCAAACTACCTAACACAATGAGCGTCATCCTCGAGGCAGTCCTTCGCAAGTGCTACGGAATACTCGGTCTACCCCGTTAGACCGCTCTATCCTAGCATTAAGACTGGCTCCGGGAAGAGAACTAGGAACTACGCAAGGCTCGTACCTTTATCGAGAAGTTGAGCGAGACTTTAGACGCATTCTTGGCAATCAGCCGCGCTAAGTACGACGGAGCTAAGATCCAACTCCTACCCTCTCCCTTCACCCGCGCTACTTCCTACTTTACATGTACATGTTCGGGAGTACAAGATGCGCTAGACTTTCTAAAAGGAGGTTACAGCCATCTACAGGGCTCTGAACCGTCATATGGTTAAGGTTATCGTCAACTCTAGCAAGGATCACAAGCTCTTTGCGGTCGCTACTCACTACAACATCTATCCGGAGAAACCCTCGAATGTCGCGCGACTGTTACGCCGTGTCTAGCCTCTTCTTTTATAGGGAGAAAAAGTTTTCGGTACCTTAGGAGTCAAATTCGGCATCTTCATTGTAAAGACCAGGCAGATTGCTTAGGCGGCATCTTTAGGATGGTTTAAAGCAGGACCAGGTCTCGAGAGAAGGCGTCAAGTTACGGAGTTGAATAACTAGTTCTTCAAGCCTTCGAGTAAGGTTCTAGCACACCAAAAATACGCCTTACGAAATCGAAACAAATGTGAAGTGATTACGAAATACCTAGAACCTCGCGAGTAAACCACGGCCTGTACTCATCCTTAACCCACCGAGCCAGTCTTCTCAACGAAGCGACAAGCTGATAGGCCCTCAACACAATGTCCGTTGCCCCAAGAACTACGTATTGCAGAATCCGAATAGCACAACCGTCATCTACCACTTCAGCGAATAGCAACCGCCATTCGTACCCTTGCACAACCACAAGTGGCAGGACGGGCCATGACTTTGCCGCCGGCGCGAGCTGCCGTAGCCGAGCAAACTGCGCCCACACCCACACCGCCAGCTGTACGTGAGCCTTGTCTTCCCCGGCAGCGCGCTTCGTCTCGATGCTGACGGTAAAAGGTGTATAGCGTACGTGATCCATACGCGTTTGGTTGATGCTGGCGCCGCCCTTGCGTCGTAGTGTTTCCGCGACACGGTCCCCGAACCGCCGCCTCTTACCAGGAGTACCGTCGCTGCGGGAGCCCTCATGGAGTGCGTAGTCTTCATCGTTACAATCTTCGAGAATCAGGGCGTAGTCGACCATCTTGCTCTGCCCGATGCCGCCGCCCTCGAAACGCGGCAGCAGCTCCGGGTCGCGGATCCGTGCCGTCGTGATGTCGCGATACCAGACGCCGGTCGTACGGCGATATGGATCCAATGCAAAGCGTAGCACGCGCGAGTGCACCTCGCTGTTCCAGGCCGCCTCGGGCAGACCCGCGTCCTGACACTCGGTCGCCGCGTCGATGATCTCATGTATTCGCGCCCAAGAGTCCGCTTCAACTGGGTCGCTAGCGTCGCCAAAATTCATTTCGTCTAGGTATCCTTCATCGATAAGCGCTGCAGCGCGTGGCAAGAGCTCATGCGGAATGACACAGCGGCCAGTATTCAGGCGGTTAAGATCGCGGCAGAGCGGCTTGACGCTGTCGGGGGCGGAGCAGCCCGTACGCGAGCCGGGTGCGCTAAGGGCGGCGATGTGTATCCGGCCATTAGCGAGCATTAGATCGCCCATGCGCCTTACGGGACTGCGCGGACGGCTGTCGGTGCTGGACCAGCTGATTGATGAGCGGGTAGGCGAAGGTGGAGGGAGTATGACGGAGTCGAGGACCGGGACGATGGCTTTGGGTGTCTGCTTATTTTCGTCGGAAAGCGGACGCAGCGGCGGCGTGATGGGCGCAGATGCGTGCTTGCGTGGAGAGCGACGGAGGCCTTCTCGCGGCGACATGGCGCCGAGGCAACGCCGTTTAGGTTGGCGTTGACGGTAGTGGTCGTCGCAATCGTAGCCCTCGGGATTTCGAGGATGCGAGTCCAACCAAGCGGAGATACGGTTCATTGTGAAGAGAGCGGGATGTATCGTTACGTCGCGTTGTTGGCGTTGTTGTTACTTCGCTCCCTGCGTGAGGTTGTGCGACGTTAGGGTTGAGATGGCAACCGGGCCGGGTTGTTGATCAGCATTAACCGAAGAATTATAAAAGCACCTCTCTTTTATTTAGTCTGCCCAGGACTATACTCGAAACGAATTGTATCCAAGTTTATAGCGTCCCGATAATTTCTACTGCGATGAACCTGCTTCTAGTCGAACTGTAGAATGTTGACACTCTTCCCACCCTGTCTAATCTTCTAACCTGATCTTTCCCTTGGTTTCGTAGCCGCGAAAAGCCAGCAAGAATAAGACTGAAGATATGACTAATGCTCCTACTAGTATAGAGTACATCAGAACAAGACTGGAATCGATGGCAAGCGGCGATATAATTATACCTAAGACTCCCACAGCGGACGTCACTTGCATCATTGACTGAACAAGAACTTTTATGTTAATTAGGGCTCCCGAGTACTAGTTCTCTGTTACGAACGCAAAGCCCGAGATCTTACCAAATCCAAGTATGAAGTGAACGAGCGCCTAGACCTACACGTTCACATTGTTCGAGATGGTGCCTCCGGCTAAGTCCAGGCACGCAAGTAGCGCCTCGTAGCATAGGCTGGAGGAGTAGATGAATTTTTGGACTTCTACCGCGTACGCCATACCTAAGCTGATGAGCAAAAAAGCTGTAAATATTTATATAATCAACCTAAAAGGTATGCGAAGCTTGTACAGGAGCGGATAAATCCCTTTCACGATAAGTGGTACGACAACGATGCCATTGAATGCCTAAACGGCATCATTTGGTAGCCCGTATAGGCGCGTCTGGCCGGGCTGTGAGATCAGGTTAGTGTTGATATGTTGAAGCAGAGATAGAAGATAACGAAACAAAAACTACAAAGCTGTTTATGGGAAGATAAGATTGTCAGTAAAGGGTGTGAAATAAATCAGCCGATAAGCACCGAGAGCACGCTTGGCCTCGATATTAGTATGTCTATCCCACGATACATCGCGTCCAAAATGTTCCATCTGGTGCGTTAGTGTTGGAAGCAATGATATCGATATTGATTCCATGATGCATCGATTTATCCATGATGCCATGAGCCAACTCGGTGCTGCACATCAATGATGCAGACATTCAGACAACAGGGTACCCAGGGCTATAAGTAGCCAGCAGATAGCCACTCACTTAGAAATCAAACTCAGACATTTATTCTCTCGCTTTATCTCACAACATATACTCTCAATAGATAATGTACGCGAAAAGTATAGATTATCTACAAACCTGCTTCCAATACCGCTATCCTTTCTCTCCCGCAGGCTTTACCTTATTCAAGCCGCGCCGCACGCCGCTGCTTGGCGTTGGAGGTGACGACGGTGTATATCCTTAACGGGCGAGGGAATGTTGCTCAGCACCATGTTGATCGATTGCTGGAGTTCTGTCTTGAGCAACCAGTTTTTACACGTGCTACTGTAACCTCTATGTCCACGCATGACCACCTCGATGCCAAGAAGCTTCGTAGAGAGCTCCGTAATGCTCCTGTCCTTCTTGTCTACCCAACTCTTCTCCAAGCTCAGCCCAGCCTGGTGTAGCGAAAGTGTGAGGGATCCGAATGCTAAGATATCACATTGTCGCTTGTCGTCTTGATTCTCTTGCATACTAGAACAGTCACAGCGAGTCCCATAGATATTTTGAGACCGAACTGCGGCAAATTCCTTGATGAAACGTTGGAAAATATCAAACAAGCTTTGGATAACTTGTTGTCGGACACCAAGGATGCTTTCTAGCGACTAGGTAAGCCACAAAGCTCATCAGCCTACAACCGATGAACTTACCAATAATGTCTGGAGGTAGTTGGCAGCTCTCTCCTGACGGATCTAGGATTCTTCCTTTCTGTGTAACGCATCTGCCGTTCGCAGTCACCCTCACTTCCTTAACTAAGTGTACCGCTAACTCTTGGAAAGACGCTAGCCGGCCAAACTCCTAGGCGATCCATAGCCACTCTTCGTACGCGGGCTCCAGCAGTAGATGCTGCACATCGGCAATCCAGGTCTTGATCCACGGCCGTACGAGTTTGGTGGCGCCATACTTATCCGTCAAAATTGAGAGGTCGAGAAGGCTCCGGAAATTCATATTTTGGGGGACCTTATCGAAATTCAAGTGCGCTATATGTAGCAGTATAGCCAAAGGTGCCGCGTTATCGTCCGGAAAAGATAGTTCGCCCTGACCGATCTTGCCCTTCTCTGCGAAAGGGCTATCTGGCGCTAGCATCTTGTTCCAGGGGTCGCAGGCGAGCCTCAAAGCATTGGATGAGACGATGAAGGACTTTTGTGTCTTTACCCCAGGTGTTGTAATTAGGGGGGCGGTTAGACGAATATCACCCTCAGGGTCGCAGTTCTCTAACAGCGGTAACTGAGCGATAGACGGAGTCGCTTGAAGTCCTTCAAATTGATTGTAGTCGAGAGGAGTTGGCGTATTGTGCGAAGCCATTTTAGTTCATTTGTTCGTCTTACGTGTAGATGTTTGTCGTTAATCAGTACGTCAAGTTGCAATTGCGCAGCTATATCGATCGGAACACTTAACACCCGATTGCTGAGCAGTATCCGAACGACCAATATACAGAGTAGTGGACTGAGAAAGAGAGGTAAGTAATAGATCGAAACGTAGTTGACTTTGGGAGAATGTATTAGTCGGAAAATACAACTATCATCGCCGACTAAATAAAGCCCGACCTTGGGTTGTCTAGGCAACGTACGGTGCGGTGTCAAGGGTCGCTGCCAGGGTCCAACACCCACGCAAAATTCTCTCAACCCCGCTTTCACACCTCACACAATACAACCATGGACGTTTTTTTTGCAAATCAAACTATTGAAGAATCTACAAGAGGCTCCGATCTCTCTCATGACCAGCGACTTGGATCATTTCCCGCAGCGAAGCAGGCACTAGCCAATCTTAAATTTCGACTCACACATGTTTCGCGCCGCACCGTAGGAGCTACCATTCAATGCTTTCTTAATACACAACGCATTGATCTACAGCCCCGGCTAGAACCTAAAAAGAAAGCTAATATACGTATCCAGCAGATCATAGTACGTTATGATCTTCTTTCGCTCACTGTGCAGTGTGCTATTGTCTCGACCGTGGCCCCAGACCTCGATGAGAAGCATGGCTGGTTCTAAATTAGCATTTGATGCTGTAGCATTAACGTTAAGTGAAGTCTGCATGATAACTATGAGGTATTGCCAGATCGTCGTCTCCTGCACTTAACCTAGATCGGGACGGTCCCGAATTTCAATGGAGATCAACGTCTCTACGTCTGCATAGAATAATTCCTCCCGCAATCTGGCGCGAATTGGAATCGCCTACTTTTACGGAATGCTCCGTGTCGTATCGGGGCGGTTGCTGAAACCAGCGGAGTGGCGGAAATTAATCCATCATGCTTAATGGAAAGTCTCGCAAGTAGACCAATATCAAAGATAGCAATGAGATATGACAGAAAACAAGACTTATATCAAAGGAAAATGGTGCGAATTCCGTGCGTTAGGTTGCGGCTCCGTAACGCGCGACCCCGCCGAAAACTACGCAAACGCGCACCCTGTCCCCAATCCCATCCAGCCAAGCTTTGGCAACTCGCCCACCCTAAACCTCCTCACTCTCGCTGCCGCTATTTCCACGCCAAACTGGCGCCCCGAGGAGCTCGAGCGACGGGGGAGATAGGTAAGAGAAGAAAAGTCAGCGGCGAGCGAGGGGCTGTAGCAATGAGGCACGATAGCAACGCCCGTGTCTTCCATGGATCGCGCGCGCATCACCTAGGTACATAACTGCATCCGCCGTTTGCACCGATTGCACGCACGTGTGCGCATCGTCGTTGCGGAGACAGGAGAGAGGGGCATACGCACGGACCTCGTACGGGTCAGCCAGCGTCAGGGCGTCAGGGTGTCAGGGCGCCGGTCGCATCCATCCACCTTCGATCGGCCGCCTGCACCACACACTCACACATAACTGCTTCCACACAGCGACGTTCCAGGGCCTGGAGTTTGGCTTCCCTGGTTGCAGATACCGCGCACCCCTGCTGACTACTGTACCGAATAGCCGCGTGCCTAAGCCGCTGACGTTGCTGGTTGCACCGCAGCTTACCTACCTGCGACCGGCCATCACACGCACGCCGCCAGTGCTGAGATTGGGGCTTAAGTCCATTGCCGCTCGTCCTGCAACGACGACTTGGCTCCTCATCGTCGGCAATCCCGCCGTCACCAATCTACGCGCGCACCACCTTCATCTCGTCCGGAATATCGCTAAAGTATGCTCCACGTTCCCACTCATCCGCGTCGACTGGACCGATCTGGACGTCGTTAACATAGCGACTCCGGTTTGGCTTATGCTGGAGTTAGAACTGAGAGGCTTAATCTGTTGGGGAGTTGAACTTTAAGCAGTAACTATGCTTGTTCGGTCAAAAAACCTATATGAGATGAGTGGTGGTAATACGAAGCGATTAGTGAAGCTAAATTTAATATGAACGCGTGCTTACTTGCGATTCGACGCCACGCAACAGCGACAGCCTTGCTCCTTTACGACCGGCCACTTAAATGTGCGCATTAGTGCCTGGGTGAGACGCGAAGCGCAAGGCCGAGGGAAAACAGCGGCGATGTAAGCACAACGAGGCTGAGCGGGGCAGGTAAAGCTGATAAAAGCCCTCCATCGCCTTCCGTGCTAGCCGTCATCCTTCTTTAGTTGAAAAGGCTCTAGACCAATTCTCGGACGTTCTCACTGAAACCAACTCAATATGACGTACCGCCTCAGCCGCGAAGACTATACGGTGGGCTGGGTCTGCGCTTTGCCCATCGAGCTCACCGCAGCTCAGGAGATGCTCGACGAAGAGCATAATGACCTCCATCAAGACAGCGGCGATACCAACATATACACTTTTAGACGCATCGGCGGGCACAATGTTGTCATCGCCTGCCTACCCGCAGGCCTGACCGGCACCAACTCTGCTGCAGCGGTTGCAATGCAGATGAGGTCTACCTTCCGCGCGATTCGATTTGGGCTCATGGTTGGGATTAGAGGCGGCGTCCCTAGCCCAGAAACAGATGTCCGACTTGGAGACGTTGTTATCAGCCAGCCTAGCAACGGACATGGTGGGGTTATTCAGTATGATTTCGGAAAATCGACGCCGAACGGTTTCGAGCGATCAGGATTCTTGAATACTCCTCCGCAAATCCTCCTTGCTGCCCTCGCAAAGCTACGAGCGAACCTCGACCGAGGCAGGAGCAATCTCCCGGTGCACATTTCAAAGCTCGGCAAGCTACCCAAATTCAGCCGTAACCAGGCTGGTGACGATATACTGTTTGACGGAGGCTACAACCATTCTGGAGGGAATAACTATATATTATGCGATGACACACGGAAGCTGCATCGGGAAGCAAGGGCAATCGATACACCTATCGGAATCCATTACGGCACGATCGCATCGGGAAACCAGGTGATGAGGAACGGCGCTACAAGAGATCAGATCAGCTCTGAGTTTGGAGGAGTGCTGTGCTTCGAGATGGAGGCGGCGGGCTTGATGAACAGTTTCCCGTGCTTAGTAGTCCGTGGGATCTGCGACTATGCCGACTCTCACAAGAACAAGAGATGGCAGCCGTACGCAGCTGGAACGGCGGCGGCATACGCTAAAGAGCTGCTGTTAGTGATGCCGGCGGTAGATGTGATGAAGACACGAACGGTCGCTGAAGCAACACAAGGTTAGTGTAGTTCGTAGACCTCTATATAGAAAAATCAGACTTACACATCCTAGGGATGCCTATTTTCTACCTCCCTTTCCCAAGAAATCGCCAGTTTGTCGGTCGAAGTGCAGAACTTGATGCGCTGAAGCAAAAGCTGCTTGTGGACAAAGACTGCCAGAAGGTGGCAATCAGCGGCCTTGGTGGCATCGGCAAGACACAAATTGCCCTACAATTCGCATACTTTGTTAAGGAAAGCTATCCAGAATTCTCCGTCTTCTGGGTCCAAGCGTTGAGTATAGAGACTTTTGAGCGCGGTTGCATAGAGATGGCAACAGCATTAGGAATACGTCAGGAAAGCAAAGATGACGTCAAGAAGCTAGTACAGCGGCGATTATGCGGAAAGGCCGCGGGCAAGTGGTTGCTTATCATCGATAACGCCGACGACCTAGACTTACTTCGTGGTTCTGAGCAAACGGAAGGTTTGCTAACCTTCCTACCAGAAAGTGAAAATGGCCTGACCATATTCACGACGCGCTATGGAGAGGTAGCACAGTATCTAGCCGGCAACGATGTGGTCGAGGTCGGAAAGATGATGAAACGGGAAGCGTTAGGCTTGTTTGAGAAGTCACTGCTCCGAAAGGACCCTCCTTACAACGAGGAGATCGTGATGGATCTTCTCACAGAGCTGGAATACCTCCCGTTGGCTATCACCCAGGCGGTAGCATATATCAACACATGCAAAACCCCTATCCCCAAATATCTGCTGCTTTTGAAAAACACAGAAAAGAATGCTATTGCTATTCTAAGCCGGAATTTTGACGACAGGACACGATACCCGAACTCGGCAAATGCAGTTGCGAAGACATGGACGATCACATTTAATAAGATTTCTGAATCTGATACGCTGGCGGCAGATCTCCTCGCCTTCATATCTTTCATCGAATGGAAAGCAATTCCGAACTCTATTTTACCAGCATCCGGCCGGGAAGCCCAGCAAGAAGAGGCCATTGGCATACTCTGCGCATACTCATTTCTAGAGAGACGAGGTGACGGTGAGAAATTTGATATGCACCGACTCGTTCACTTAGCGACGGGGATATGGGTTAGTCAGAACGGCCGGGCAGTAGCCAAGAGTATGGCGGCACTAAAACACCTCTCGGAAGTCTTTCCATTTGGCGAGTACCAAAATCGCGAAACCTGGCGGGATTATCTACCGCACGCGGCACGTATAGTCAAGAACGAAAATTGTCAGGGTATAAAGGAAAGGAGCGAGCTCTGCCTAAAGGTCGGGCGGTGTTTATACGTCGATGGGAGGATAAATGAAGCTGTTCTCTGGCTACAGAATTCCTGCGAATGGAGGGATAGAAATCTCGCAGAAGACCATCCCTCACGACTAGCATCGCAGCACAACCTCGCCGGGGCATACCAAGCGAACGGACAGGTCAAGGAGTGTCACGGCAGTGAGGCGGATTCAAATCAGATTGTGTAAGATTGACTACAAGACGTGGTACGAAGAGGAAAGGAAGAGAACGAGAGGCGGCGGCCATATATATGGCTCGCTAGCAGGCGCTAGGCGCTAAGCGAGAGACAACGAGCGAGACAAATACAAACAACAATTGACAAATAACAAATAAGACAAACCATCAGAAACATGAACAAACAACAATTAGCAAATAACAAACAAAGACAAACCGTCAGCTAGCGCTTGCTGGTCAGAACTGCAAGGAATGCGCTAGAAACCCGTGACATCTATACAGATGCTTCCAAGATAAACAACCAGCTAGGAGCAGCAGCAGTCATTCTAGACCAAGCCGGGAACGCCCGATACAGTACGCTTAAAGGAGTTAAATCTAGCAATTTCTACACAGTACAAGCAGCCGAACTAATTGCTATTCTAACGGGGATAGAGCTAGCAGCTAAAAAACACCTACAAGAGGGACCCCAAAGCCCAACCGAATACGTTATCTACAGCGACTCCAAAGCCGCCCTCCAAGCTCTAACTAGGAGATATAAAAAGAGATCAGGCTAAAGCATCGTACGGTCTATCCTCAGTACAGCCCAATCTCTCCATGAAGGTCTCCAAATAAGTTTCACGATCCAGTAGATCCCAAGCCACTACGGTATCCAAGGAAATAAGAAAGCAGACAAGCTAGCTAAACAAGCCACAACACGTCTTAGAGAACACAACTTCCTACCCTTAATACCGCTGCAAGTCAAAACAACTCTCGAAGCAGCACATAAGCAATAGAATAAAGAATAGAGAGCGTCAGAGAAAGGCCAACACCTCAGCAACGTAGATACAGCGATTCCTAGACCACACGTAAGGTACCTCTACGACAAGCTCCTACGTAGCCTGGCAGGGCTGCTAGCCCAGTTGAGAACTGGCCACTACTGGCTTAACCAGCACCGAAAACGATTAGGATGGATAAACAACGACAAATGCGAATGCGGAGATATAGAATTAATATCCTACGTATTACTAGACTGTTCGCTACTCTAGGAAAATCGGTAAAAAATGTATCAAGAAACTGGACTCCAGAGAAATTGCCTCTCTAGCCTTCTAGGCGGTAAACCAACAGACAAGAACCAGCCGCACATGGAAAAGAGGAAATAGACAATTTCAGCCGCTCAACTCAAAAGGGTACTTGAATTCGCTCAACAAACAAAAATATTCCAGAGTAGAGACGACCTCAGCCAGTAAAACCCGTCTTATTCCTATTCTTCTACCTTTCCTTTATTTTATCTCTGTTCCCCTTCTCCTTCTACTCTCTCAGATTGAAACACTAATATAAATTCCTAGCGTATTTCCTTTAAATAGTCTATAGCCTGCATATCGCTCAGGGCGATGGGTCAGGGTAAATGAATTCAACTCAACTCAACTCAACTCATAACCAATACCACCCCCAACATTAAAAACAATACAAAAGCTACAAACAAGCACAAGTCCTTCCTCTCTTGTTCTTCATTATCTGATTCCTCTTCGTCATCTTCATAATCGCTTTCCAATATCTTCTCCCTCAAAGCATCCATCTTCTGCCTAAGCCGCCTCTCCCCATCTATATACCTTTCGACGTCGTATAATATAGTCAAGCTTGTTCTCAGCTCTAGCTTCTCCTTCCACTCCGCTTCTTCAGCCCTATAGTCATCCCACGTCTGGGCCCAGAGCTCGAAATCCTGTCGACGTTGCTCGATGCGCGCGCGGCGTAGTTCGCGCTTCTTGCGCGCGTCACTACGGGCAATCTTTAGTTTCGCTTCCTCGGCGCTCTTTTCAGCCGCTTCGCACCGCTTCGCCATCTGCTCCACCGCTGGGCCTTGTCCGCCCTGCTCAGCCGTCGGAGTTGCCGCAGCACCTGCTTGCGCTTTTCCCAATAACTCCGCAAGCACGACCAGCGCGCCCCGCGCACTGTCCAGCTCTTTTCTCAGCACCTCTGCTTCCAGCCTCGCGGCCACGGCTTCCTGCATAGACGCACTCTCATCCTTCCGCTTTGCCGTTCTCGCTTCCGAGAGCGCTGCCTCCAGCTGCGCGATGCGTGCCGCCTGGCTAATAGACTCGGAAGACGGGAGCGCAGGCGCAGGGTCGTCCGCTGCCGGAGGAGCGGATCCTTCGTCTTGGGCTGCGGTCGCCGTATCTACGGCTGCGTCTGTGGACGTGCCCTCCGACGGCGTGAACCCTGGGCTAGTCTCCAACTCGGAATCCGAGTCGTTCAAATCCCAGGACATTGTCGAACTCTCATCCCCATCCGAATTGCAAACGGCTCCTTTTCTTACCGCACCACTATTTCCCTCGCTCTCGCCCTCGCTCTCGCTTTCATACGTCTTGGCCTCTTCTTCTATCGCCGCCTCGCGCGCCCTAGCTTCCCGAACCCGGCGTTCCCAACCCTTGTCTCTGAATTCTTCCTTACGAGGCTCGCTCGCATCCTTCTTATCGCTCTCACTATCATTTTCATTCCCGTTGGCGTGAGCGTCCGAGCGGGGGCGCACGTAAGGAATACCCGCGTAACCCACACGCTCGTCTCCATGGAGGCAGGCCATGCGTCCCGAACCCTCGCCTCTGTGTCCTCGCGGACGTAGGATCCCCTCGCTTAAGAGGCGTTGAATGAGGACGTAAGAGGAGAAATCGGAGCCGTCGTAGGCGTTTAATGCGGTCTGAATCTGAGTCTGAGTTTGGGTCCGAGTCTGCGCGCCGTTTTCTGTGCCGGTGCCAGGGCATTCGTTGTCTTGAGCATGGCTGCGCGGCTCATGGCGCTCTGCCATGGCGATCTGGTCGAGGGGCGTGTGTTGCGGTGCTGTGGTTTGCGTTAGCTGCTTTGTGAGGTGCGTGGGGTGGAGTGTGGGGTGGACTTTACCGCCGCCGCTGCTGCTGTAGTTGTAGGGTGTGCTTTCGGCTTTGCCCATTTTTGGGATTTGGGATGGGTGTGTAGTGTCTGGTTTTCTTGTGCCGAGTTGGTTTGTGGGGTGGTGGCTGGTGAATGTTTGATGGTTTGGGGTCCAGGGTATGTTGATGAGGAGTGGACGTGTTTGCGATTTAAAGTTGATGGGGGTAAAGGAGAGGTGTATAAAAGCAGCGGAGAGAAGTTAAAAGAGAAACCCGTCGAAAGTAAGCTGGTAAACCCACGTGTCTCTTTGTTCTCTAGTAGAACCATGGAATGCTCCGGTAGGTGCGGTGCCACATCGCATAAGATGACGTCGTCGATATATCCTCTGCATACCTTTCAAAAACTCCGCCGTATCCAGCCATTTCCCCGTGGGTAATCCCCCACGTTCATAAAATACTCGTCCGTCTTCACCTAGTGTCCGCGCCCACTCCTCCCTTACCTCTATATCCGGCCGCCACGTCTCCGGCAGCGCCATCCAGCTCATCTCACGCCTCCCTAGCCCTTCATACCACTCTCCGCGATAGTCCTCTTCGAGATGTCTATACAATGCGAACCTCTCAGTCGCAAATGTCACGCTAAAACACCTCTCACGGTCCTCCATTCCTTCCGCCCCTAGCAGATGAAGTAGCGCTTTATGGTGTATCGAGAACCGCTCCAGAGCCGGCATGTAGCGAACGGCCTTGGCAGCTGCGATGAGCAGACTGTTCATATGGCTAGTAGGCCGAAAACGGTAATCGCGTGTCGGATTCATGCTGCTTACGTATTCGTCGGTCCAGTCAACGGACTCGGCTTCGCTAGGTGGTCGTGGAGGTCCTGTTTCATATGGCGTAGGCTCTCCTATCCAGTCGATGCGGGAGAGTCTTCCCCTGACATAACGGTCATAAGCTTCTGGGAAAGGTGGTGGTGTCTCGCGTCCTGAGAGGCCAGTGAAATACCATATGCCGCCCGGAGCAGTTGGTTCCAAGTCGATGTCTACTCTTTTAAGCGAAGGCCAGTTTAGTTGAGGCATGTCGGTGGGGTCTCCATTGTTATAATTGTTGCCATTGTTACCACACGGGGGCCAGAAAAGGTCCGAAGAGATGTTAAGACCTTGGAGGGATAGATGCGTTAGGCGAGGAAGGTTTTGCGACAGCGTACGCAGGGCTTGACTGAGCGCGTCGACTTCATTATCAGTACTGCTGGGATTGTAGTTTAGGTGCGGTAGAGCTTCGTCTGTGTATCCAGCGAATAAACGTGTGATGTCGATAGATATAAGATCAGGACAACAGTTTGCCAGTGAGGGAAGAATTAATGCGAAGTCTACGCAGAGTTAAATAGTGGACATAAAATAACACTGAGGAATTTGTGCATACCTTGTCTAAGAGACCTCCGAACATCTTTTCCAAATGCTAGTGACTCGGAAAACTGGATCATGAGAGAACCCAGGTTTGGAAATTTAGACGCAAGGCGAATCCAGTCTCCTGGATGGGGCTGTCTCCCTGAACTGTTGTATACGTCGAGTTTACTAACGCATCCGATTCGAGGCAAAACATCGCTGTTCAGCAGAGTGAGGACATTATACTTCCACCGCCTGCTCCAGTACCAATCATCGGACGCTCTGCTACGCCAGTCTATCTGATCGGGGTCATAGAAGCGATCGTCGGGGTCCTGCTTCTGCAGTTCCCCGTCAGTTGGTGCATGGATACTTATTATGTAGAGTGCAACTGGCGGAGCATTAGTACCAGAACGTGAGCGATCCAAGAGAAGCAGAAGCTCGAACAAATGCTCGAATTCATGAGCAAGGGCAGCGTTATTGTTCTGCACGTCCTTGTCCGTTTTGCGATGGTGTAAGGAAACCTCGTCGCAAGAGGGGAGCATAATAATGGCATGTTATGCTTCTGATTAAAATTGCGCGATGGGCGAGTGACTGTAGGGAGAGACGTGCGCAGAAATCTGGCAAGACGTTGCTGTCGACGGAAAGCTTGTGGAAGGTGCGGCGTTCGATGCTGCATTGCCACCGCCGGGAAACGGTCGCCAGTAAAGGCAGGCGAGAGCTGTCATCTTCGGCATCGCAGACGAGAGAAATGATGTTGGTAAAGAGCTCTTCTAGAAGCTGTTCCATATTGGTTGTTGTAGTGTGGGAGGACGGCTGGAGAGCAAGAAGAAGAAATAGGAATGGGGGCGCGCGCGCATACGCACGTGATAATGGGGGCCGCCCCATCAAGCATCCAGGCAGCAACTACAACACCAACAACAAAGTCCCTCGAGTCGCCCCCATCACCATGACCTACGCGACTAGACAACTCCGCTGTGCCTCTTCCAACACGTTTGCTATGCCTCTTTGCTCACGAACTGCTTGGGAGCTCCACTATACGGTGTGTCTACAATACTGTGCACACCATAACTTTGACGCTGCAACAATTCTGCTGTGCCTCTCAGGCTCCAATAAGTTGGAAGTTCCACAATTCTGATATTCCTTTCGGCGCGCCATATTTGGGAGCTAAGGCGGATTTGCTGTGCCACTCATCTAACCATGACATAAATAAAAGCCCGTAAGGACCTGTTCTCTCCCATCAATCCAATCCTCGACATTCATTCATCACTACTACGCATCATTCGCTCGCTCAAAATGCTTCTCAATTCATCCTCACTCGTTGCCATCATGGCCTTTTTCGCTATCCATGGCCTGGCCTATCCGACGACTTCGCATAGCCCCAACGCTCTTTTTACTCGCACCGGAACCTGTGACAAGACGCCCACTTGCAAAGACACTAAACTTACGGCCGCCGACTTTGACCTGGATGATAGCACTGACCTTGTCAAACGCTGGGTTGACAACGAGTTTGCTCTTTTCAAGAGAGAGGGCACAAAGGAGATTGGTTGGTGCAAGCATGATAAAGACATTACAACACCAATTAAAATCCAAACCAAAAGCTACCCCGGGCCGAACGATGTCATTGAAGCTGGTAGCAAATAGGAAAACAAAAACATCCATACCCATAGATTTAGCCACCCGGACAGCTGCGATAACTTCGAGTTCAAGGAACAAAGGTTACCCACTAGTGTCAACGCCAACGATTACCAGGTGGAGCACCTCCTAGAGGGCCAAATAGTAAACAAATTCACAGCCAGTATCTCGAATGGCAAGAAAGACTGGGTGGATCCGAAAAGCAAGAAGAAGGTCAGCAGGTGTGTCTACCTCACACGATGGTTCTGGGAATTGCCCTCCAATCAGAAACTCAAGACCGTCAATGGAAAGACACTCAAGAAGGGAGACAAAAATGGAGAACAAGGCCTAAAGTGGCTTGTCTCGATCTACCCACAGCAGTACGAGCAAAACCCGGACGAATTTGCGCTGCTTGAGAATGATGTCAACAACAGCAAAAACTCAATTTGGGCTAGCAAAGACCCTATTAAGATGGTCGAAGTGAAGAGGAAAGCAACCTGGAAGGACTCCAACACCAAGAAGATCAAATCGGACGTCATGACAAACTTCAAGACGGTGCTCGTGAAGCTCAAAGTTGCTATAGGCGTGCGTGCCTATCATCGCGATACGTGGGTGTCAAGTACACTCAAACAGCAATCCGACCGCATGGCGATGATGCTGGACGACCTGGAGACGGAGCTGGCTAAAAAGCCGCAATTCAACGACGGCAATGACACGTGGGACAAGTACAAGAAGCAGGGCCTCAAGGATTTGTGGAATAAGCACATGAAAATCTCTTCTGATTCTGCCATCAAGAAGACGGATGCTGCCATCAAGGACACTTGGAAGTTATTGGAGAATGCGAGGAAGGATTTCAAAGAAATGCTCAAGGACTACAATGTCCCAAAGCATAAGACGCAGCTGCAGCCGCACGAGGAACAGGATCTAACTGATATCATTTGCCTAATTGATAACGCAGAGCATGGGTACACGGATGAGATGAAGAAACAGCCCATGATGAACCCCTTCTAGGTACGAAGTAGATAAGAAGGACCGAAGGGGTTGAAAGAGGTGGGGAGATGGAGTCCTCTTGGGTACAGCGGGTCATGCTTTTATACTTCTTCACTCTCATTCATTCATATTTATAAGGATACTCGTTATCGCCAGGAAGCTTGCTTGATACCTCCGCAACCATTTTATTTCCATATCAACTATTATAAATTGTACTTATAGCCACGTAACTGAGAGCTTTCATACCTACCTCCGGACACGGTCGCGAGCAAGGGCATTCGAGAGCTGCCATCGCAGACAAGCGACACGATGTAGGCAAAGAGTCCTTCTAGAAGCTGTTCCATGTTTTGTTGTCGTTATCTATTAATGTATGGCAGCGAATTTGGAGCGAAGGCAGAAGAAAAGGGAAGGAGAGCTGGTCGTCGTCTCCACTCCAGGCAACCACAGGCAGCAGCACCCACGACAACGCACATCAATGCATATCATCTTCACCACCACCACACCTTCAGCGTCCGCCCGCTTTGTGTCCATTCGCTCTCACGTCATGGTGCGAAAGGGCAGAGCCGGAGGACCGTCACGGTTACGCTCGGCTACTGGCGGCCATGACGCTCGTCTCTAACCCGGAGAGGCATCGAGTTTCGCCCCGCCGCACGACATCTCATTCCTCCATCATCAACAACGCGCAACTCACCATTTCATCACCAAATAAACAATTGAGAATTTGCTCTCTCGCACCGGCATCAGAAAGTGCAGTAAAGCCTGAGTAACAGTCTCCTTCTCCGGCTCTCTCGTCTTTGTCAACACCATGGGAAGCGCAGAACGTGGCCATAACCAAGGACTCGAGACTCTTACCGGCAAGAAACTCATCGGAGGCCGCGCACAGGGCACTGCCCTCGCCAGCACGACCGCCCTTAGCTTCTGGGGCGGAGTTGATCCAGCGACCGGCGAGGTCATCGACCGCCATCATCCGCTCAGCGGATCCTGCGTAACAGACAAAGTCCTAGCAATCCCAAGTGGCAGAGGATCATGCTCCGGAAGTGGTGTCATCTTAGAGCTTCTCCTTAACGGGCAAAGCCCTGCTGCATTGGTTTTTGAACATGAAGAGTCGATCCTTACGCTTGGTGTCATTATTGCACATGAGTTTTTCGGGAAATCCATTCCTGTTGTGCAGATGCCTTCACTGGACTTTGTCAAGCTCGCAGCAGCTTCGTATGCTCAGATCGAGAACGGCAAAATCAGATGCATGGAAATCCCCGACAATTGCGCGCCCGAATCGAACGACAACGCCGCAGAAGCCGATGTGCACATCCCGTCGGATTTTCAACTGTCGGATTTCGACCGTCACGTCCTGGACGGAGGCATTGGGAAAGCAGCGGAAGTTGCCGCACGCGTTGTGCTGAAAATGGCCATCATTCAAGGCGCGAACAGCCTGATTGACGTGAGCCAAGCCCACATTGACGGCTGTCTCTACACCGGCCCAGCAACCCTCTTGTTTGCTCAACAGCTCTGCAAATGGGGCGCTAGAGTGCGAATCCCCGCCACTCTCAACTCCATCTCCATCGACCGGGGGCGATGGGTGGTTCAAGGCATCAAGGCAAGTCTTGCCGAACCAGCCGGCCAGCTCGCGGACGCCTACGTCGAGATGGGCGCGCGACCCACGTACACATGTGCGCCGTACCTGCTCGACAGCGCTCCTGCCAGTGGTGCGCAAGTCGTGTGGGCTGAGTCCAATGCCGTCGTGTACGCAAACAGTGTCCTCGGTGCCCGCACAATGAAGTACCCGGACTACCTGGACATCTGCATCGCCTTGACCGGACGTGCACCGAATGCCGGCTGCCATATCAAATCAAACCGCCAGGCACGCATTGCAATTTCCGTCCCACCAGTTTCGAACGCCGATGACGCACTCTTCCCGCTTCTGGGCTACGTCGTCGGCGATATCGCTGCAAGCCGGATCCCGCTCGTGACAGGCCTGGAAGCAACACCAATCTCAAACGACAACCTTAAGGCCTTCGGCGCTGCATTCGCGACCACTTCTTCTGCACCAATGTTCCACGTCGCTGGCATAACGCCCGAAGCCAGTACAGCGGTGGACCAGGCACGCCATCTTTCCTCCAGCACTTCTACCGTAGCACTCGCGCACGATGACCTTGTGATGGCCTGGCGCAAGCTCGACAGCGGCGCAAGCACCACCGTCGACCTCGTTGCGCTCGGAAATCCGCACGCTTCCTACACCGAGCTCGCGCAACTCGCGGCGCTCTGTTCTAGCTGCACGAAAAGCCCCAACGTCGCGCTGGTCGTGACATGCGGGCGCGAGACGTACGAACGCGCCGCCAGCGACGGATTTATTGATACGCTGGCGGCGTTCGGGGCGCAGATCATCACGGACACGTGCTGGTGCATGATTTCGGAGCCGGTGATTTCACCGCAGGCGAAGACAATCATGACGAATTCGGGGAAGTATGCGCATTATGGTGCTGGGCTGACGGGGAGGAGTATGCGGTTTGGGAGCATGGAAGGATGCGTGAGGGCGGCGTGTGGGGAGGAGGTGGAGAAGGTAGTGCCGGAGTGGTTAGGTGGTGGTGGTGACGATGATGGGAGGTAATAATCCATGGTCAAAGTATTCAGAATCTCGCACCACACGGCACCAAACCCAGGCATATATGTCCAAAGAGCTATTTCCATCCACCAGCGCACTCAATCACAGCAACGCAGCATTACCTCCGCGGAGCAGACACGGCGTGACAGTAGTTCCATGCCCCACCACCTCACGCACCAATTCTCCCAGCACCCCCAAACAAGGCAAGACGATCGTGCGGCTCAAAAACCGGCCGTAAGCACTAGCCCCAACGCGTGCCGTTCCTTGCGGAAGGCGACGGTCCGACAGGCTGCAGCGCTCGTATCTGCGGGCCCCACAAGGATGCGATGCTGGCGTCGATCCTAGGCAGCTGCTCCATGGGGAGTCTGGACCTGCGTCGCGCGGTGTATGCACTTCGACGCGGTCGCGTGGTAAAGACTGAGAGGAACTGGGTATATATAAAGCGGGGGTTTGCTGCGTGTCTCGACACCGGACCTGCACCGCACACACACACACACATACACCTCCGCATCCACCGCACCAACAGTCAACACTCGACGCAAAAGCGCTTTCACCCAGCAACAAGCCCCACCATGCACGCCTTCGCCACGCTAAGCGCCCTCGCGCTCACCCTCCTCGCATCCCCAACCTCAGCGCAAGCGGGCCCCGAATCCCTCGAGCTCACAGGCATGCGCCTCCGCGTCCCGAGCACGCGGTCCTACCCCTGGCAGACCGTGGCCATCGGCGTGCAGGACAACGCGCAAGCGAACGGCGCGCCCAGCGTGGGCACGACGTGTGTGGCCACCTGGGACGTGGGGGGAGAGGGCTGGCCGCATGGCTATGTACGTGCTTAAACACCATCTTTTTATCTTCCTGTTCGTGCATGTTAGTATCTAACGTGCTGTAGGTGCCCTGCGGAAATACTACTGTCGGCTTCGCTATCCCCCGCTATAACAATCCTAATGATTTCGATATCGCGATCACGCATCGCTGGGACGTTACCGCGTATGCTTGCCCTCATTCTCCCCTTCCCCCACCTCCCCCCTTCTGCCACTATCTGTTCTTTCCCCGCACCGTAAAGAAACTATTTACTGATAGTAGCAGGAATGGAAATACGGCGTACTGGGAGCGCACGGCCACGCACACGGTTACCGGCGAGGGGGTGACGTGCTTTAAGACGCCGGCGAATGGGCTTAGTTTTTGTGATTATCCAGCTGTGGTTATTGAGGCGGGCAGGGTGGGGCAGACGGTCGAGTTTGTGCCTGTGGGGGAAGCGTAGGGTGGGCTGCGGTTGTAGGGGGCTGAGGATTGGGGGGTTTTAATGTCTATTTTCTCTCTGTCTCTAGTAATACATTCCATGATAAAGCAGCCGCACCTAACCCACTCTATCCTTTAAACCAACCCTTACATCCCCAGCCGCACTCCACCTAATCCCTTACCTTCCTCCCTAACCCCAGCCACAACCGTCCCTCACTCCCCAGCGACAAGGCCCTCCCCGCCGCCTCGCGCATCTACAACTCCTCCTCTGCCTAACTACCGTCCGGACCCGAGCGCGCATGTTCCTCGTGCAGATAGTCCTCCTCCACGCCGCTGGTGTTGTCGGTGCTGTCTTCGACACGGGGTGCAGACAAGCTAATGTAGAAGTCTTGGAATTCTGGTATGGACGAGAGGATGGTCTTGCGCGTGGAGAGGGGGGTATTCTTGCTGATGTGGTTGCTCAGGGTTGAAAGCGTGAAGATGGGAGCTTTCCTGCTCCTGTGGTGGTTTGGGGTCATGGGGGAGCGGGCGCGGCTCTGTGGGCGGTCGGGGGACTTGGAGTTTACAGCGTGGGTGCTGGGCATGGTGTGGCGGCCACGCTTGTGGGCTTCACTGGCGTCGTCTTCGCCGTGCTTGCGCTTCTTTGTGCTTGAGGTGGCGTTGTTTGTTGTTTCTTCGTTGGGCTCGGTAAGCGTCTTTGATGGTTCCTCATCGTGCTCGGTGGGCTCCTTTAGTGGTTCTTTACTGAGCCACATCTCAAAGGTCTTAAATAGCTTGTCCTTTGTGGTCGCACTGCTCAGGGAGTCAATCGTAGCGGTCAAGTGCAGTGGTTCCTCAGCCAGTGGCGTGGACAGTGGATCCTGCTCGTCCTCAGCAAGTGGCGTAGCCAACGCCTCTTCCGCGACTTCTTCCACGACCCGCTTCTGCTGCAAGTCTTCAAGGTAAATCGGCGCATGTACGAGCTTTCGGCCCTGCTCAACGACAACAAGCAAGTTGGTCCGAGCATTGATTTTGAGGAACCTCGACAGCAGCGGAAGGACGCTCCAAGCCAAGCGAGCGAAGAGGTACTCAGCAGACAAATTGCTAATATCCTGCAACTCGACATTGTGGTAGAGCTTGCGCGACTGCTGCGGCTCGGACAGATAGTGCACAACCCAAGGTGTCTTGCCGTCCTGCGTCAGCTTAGGCACGATAACGAAGCCGCGCTTCTCGAACTGCTGGTTGATGTCCGCGCGGAGGAAGATAGCGTTGCAGATGTCGTTAAGGCCGGCCATGGGGTCGTTCTTCGCGTAAATGCTCATGATGTTGTTTTCGAACCAGTCCATTTCGCTCGGGGGACAGAGGCTCGCGGACTCGGATTCGTCTTCGTGGAGGCTGATGAGGCAGGACGAACCACGAGCAATTCTGGCTCTAGACATTTCAGAGTGATCCGTGGAGGACTGGCGTGCCGGTTCGTGCGTCTTCATGGCTTGGGCCCAGCTGTCGGGGAGCGCTTTGTGCGGGAAACGCCAGTGGCTGAACGAGGGGACGACGGGATACTTGTACGGCTCTGTCTGGCCATCCGGTGGAGTAACTATGGTCGTTAGTAAAGAGAACTGTCTTTGGGACAAATAACTTACCGCAGAAGTAGTAGATGCGACGACGTAGAATTGCGCTACGAGGCTCTGTGATGGCCGGACCCACTGCAGTCTCCGCCAGATACCCGTCAAAGCGGTTGTTGGCCAAAATGCCGCAGATGATCAGTAGCGTGTCATGATGAATGCCTCCGCGTGAATCATCCGAGGCTTTGAGCGTAAGAAGCGTGTCGGAGGTCACGGGATAGGCCGGATGCTTAATGATGATGGACATTAGAGGGTCAACAGGGACCGTCTCAGCGCCTTCGGTATGGTTCGGAAACGTCTGGCGCGAGCGCACATTGACGTGACGGAGATGTTGAGCCGGCATGTTCGCGATGATGGACTCAAAGATTTGAGAGAAAGGGTTGATTGTGGATACTTGGCGCTGTCCTGGACTTTAGAAAGTTTCGGCTTTGTCGGGGCTTTCGTGCCCACGTCAGGAAGTGTGGGAAGAAAGGTTGGAGAGATGTTGTCCTTTGTTGTTGGTTGTTGGTTGTTGGTTGAAGAAGTAACTGGAGTTATGACTACGCCAGTCATTTCCCTTAGCGTTACCACATTCACACGAAGCCCTGTGTTAAGGCAAAAGCAAAAACATTTCTGGCGATATCGCATGTTAACCTATAGATGATTAAGCTTTGGTAGCGGAAATTCGCTTTCCCATAGTTTTAGAAGATTTTGAATAGTTCAGCCTGGAAAGTGTCACATGCTACAATCCTCCGGGTCGTTTGGCGGCGTCTACTGGCACTGAGTAAAATTTATATCTAGGGGCGGATTAAACTCTAGCATAATAATATAAGTCTGCATTTCTCAAGGTGATTATAGTAGGTAAGACCATCGATGTGATGGATCTGTAAATCACCAAGAGGAGCGCCTCTGATTGGCTGCCTTGCTATACCAGTCTTTTCGTTTTGCGATACCAGACGCAAATCTTACCAAATCCGGATAGCTAGCACGTGATAACCTTCCCTGTAACCCTACCTTCAACCCCCTGTCCGTCGTACTGCATGCGATTACAAATGAGCCGACGCTTCCCGAAGGACGATTAAATAAAGCCTCTTGACCCCCACTCTTGGGCAAAATCCCTAATTCCTTTTCGAACCGGGAGAACAACCCAAGAATCGTAACCTCCATTCCCATGCCCGAAGACTGTGAACCGGGCCCCAGCATCCGCGGGCCCAATGCAATCTGCAGCCGGCGATCTGAACCTCTTTCTGTGGCAAACTCATCTGGCTCGTCCGACTCAAACTCATCAGCTGTGCTGTATCTGATCACGGATCCCGTACCGACAGATGTCAACCATGTCAAATTTACAATCGAAAGCCATGACCAAGGTGGAATTAGTGAGAGCAGCGGCATCGGCCGAGATCCGCGCTCTTGGACATGGTTTGAAGCCTGCATCTTTCGTCCGAAAGACATTGTGTTGTCGGGGCCTTTACAGCTGGAAGACTCTATTGTAAGTGATCCCACAGAGTTCGCAGAGTTGATCCATGACCTGGGTTGGGAAATGATGGTCGATGAATCTTCCAATTTGCGACTGTGGCACCTACAACGCAACAAAGCTGAGTTCAGCGAATGGCAACGTCATGTCATCACCTGGAGCCGAGATACAAAGCCAGTTCCCGATACAAAACCAGATCCTGAAGAAAACGATGGAATTCAGAATGGAGAGGGCTTCGTAGAGATCTTACAGCCTGGCGACCGGATTGGTGTTTGGGCAAGGGCACAGGTAGGTCTTCCTTATTTAACCTTTTATTAAAAAATGTCGACACTAACAATATTTTTAAAGCACTCTGGGAGGTGTAATAACGTTCGATATGCAGAAGTGCAATGTGTCGAGGATACGGAAAGCTTTACGCGGTCTTCACAAGAAAAATCCTTACGCTCTGAGCTCCCAGGAGCGAACAATAGGGCACTGGAAAAAGGCCGATCTTCTTCTGATGCCGAGGACGACCCTTTACTGATCGTTACTCCCAGACAGGGAAGTAATGACATCGAAAATGATGAGAATCCCTTGTTACGACCGGATCTCTTGGCCAGATTTGTCTTTGAACTAGGTTCGGAACATAGTCCAATGCCGGAAGTAGAGAAATCGGAAGCTGTCACAGATCCAAACATTACCGCTCTGTTGATGGACGATATCAAGCCAGCTGAGCCACCGATTTACGAACATTATGGCTTGTCTCCCTTCCAGTACAAACCGCTGCCAGACGAAAACCACATCAGAGTTTTGAAGATCCTTCGAAATGAGGAGGGTTTGATTCATTGCACGATGAAAAACATCAGCATGCAAGACGAGCTTCATGCACGTCCGTATCACTGTCTGTCATACACGTGGGGCAATCCACATGCAGACGGTAATTTTTATCAGACGAATTTCGAAGCAAGAGCCAAAGGGTACCAGGCTAAAGAATGGCCAATTGTCTGTGACGGACAGCTCCTTCTCGTTCACAAGAACCTTTATGATGCTCTCAACCAAATGCCAAAAGATGCTTGGGCCAATCGTCTCAATCGCAAAGACAAGGACGGAAGGAGCCTCATACACTTTTGGGCCGAAACGGGAGGAGAGTTCGTACCTTCTAATGAAGTGGACAAAAGCCAGGCATTCCAAGCCTTGGCTCGACTTGGACAGGACGACATTGTAGGGTCTACATTGGCCGCCGGTGCTGATATTAATGTGCTGGACGCACAGGGCAAGTCAGTGTTGCATTATGCGGCAGCCAATGGCAAACTTGGAATTCTGCAGTCTTTGGTCAAGGCAGGCGTCGACATCAACCATGAGGATGATAACGGCCAAACAGCTCTGGAACTTGCTGCCGAAGGAGACCATATTGATGTGGTCAGCTATCTGATGGAGATTCTTGATATCAGAGACTCCGAACAGACTGCGGTCGAGCCGGTTTCCCTGCCTGAGCGGCCCGATGACTGGATCTGGATTGATGCAATCTGCATCAATCAGGAGGACAGCCAAGAAAAAGCAAGCCAAATCGCTATAATGGATGCTATCTACTCTGAAGCTGCTTTCATCAAAGTTTGGTTGGGAGAGTCAGATGCTTTCACTGAAACGGCGGTGACACTGGTCAACAAACTTGATGCCGCGAGTGGAAAATTTGAAAAGAGCGACATCATACCTTACGGTATGAATGAGAACCAGAACGAGACATTCCTCAAGGCAAATCTACCAGTTATAAGAGCGTCCGAGTGGCTCGCTCTCGGCGGGTTGTATAGACGACAGTGGTTCAGAAGGGCTTGGGTCTTCCAAGAGCTTGTTAGTGCCAACGATGTTGTCATGTTCTGTGGCGAACATGAGATTTCGTTCAGATCTTTTGTCGAAATCAGTCGCTCCTTGCTCGAAAGACAACAACAGCTCGGCATATATCGCTCAACCTGGTTGATTCCTCCGCATGAGCCTGCCTACCCTCTTGAGCTCAACTTTTGTGAAATGGCAACATACAACAGACTTCGGGCAGAGGCCATTTACTTAGACAGCAAGCACGCGAGAGAACGATTCTCAATGGCAAACTTACTGGAGAAAACGAGATGTCTTTCCTCTACTGTTGCGCACGACAAGATATACGCCCTTGCGGGACTCGCGGCACATCGAAACCCAAAATTCCGCTTCCGTGCGGATTACGAAACACCTGTGGCGAAGCTATATACAGTAGTTGCAAGGTCCGTAATACTCGAGACTCAGTCATTGGGTGTTCTGAATGATTGTATGCACTCCCTTTCTGGAACTCCCGCTCTCCCGTCCTGGGTTCCGGACTACTCCCTAACCATATCCATGTGTCTTCCGGCTATACACAAAGCATGCGGCGCCCTTGATCAGCCAAGCAACATACTTTTCCAAGAGGGTAGTATTCCACTAATCCAGCTGCCATGGCACGCTCTTCAATTCTTTCAAGTCCTGTCTCAAAACGTTCCGGAAGGCCCAATCCCGGCAAAATATCAACCTGAGCTCATAGGCAGTATCACACAGAACCTCAGCCCCCTGAATTGGGACACCTTGCGCCTCCAAGCTGCTGTGTTCGACAAAATCAAATATGAGCCCAGGCCGCGCTCGACAAAAGCCAACGCAATGTTTCGGCTGGACCCGCTCTGGTTCGACCTGGTAGAAAAGCTTGACATCAAGTACCACACAGGGGAGGGACGTTACGAAGCCCTCTGGAGGACACTGTGCACGAACTGCAAGGTGCCTAGTGGTGAGCCGCCAGACGAGTCTTATGGGAAGCAATTCCGCGATCTTATCTGCGCACTCGTATGCGGAGAGGCCCAGTACCGTGCACTAAGATACAAAAACGGTGACTTGAGGAGCTACGCCATGCTTGAAGCCCTCATCGCATCCTCAATGGGTAAACACCACGTGGTCCGCGCGCCAAGCACAGATGGGTCGGTCAACGGGCCGTACTTCCAAGAACTCAAGCCATTGATTGAGCACATTGAGCGGCTTGTGGCCACTGAGCCGGACGCAACGTCCTGTTTCCCCACTGCCGAAGGGATACGGAATTTCGGTTTGTACTCTCCATGGAAGGTCTTCACTGATGACGGCAAAGTGGATCCAAAAGCAAATCAACCTGGTTTTAACACGTCGTTTGCGCGAGTCTACCGTCGGCGCCGCATTTTTGTCACGGAAAAGAAATATATTGGGCTTGGTCCGTCGGATCTCGAGGTTGGAGATGTGGTCGCGCTTATCCCTGGTTGTAAAACGCCAATGCTTCTTCGGGAGGAACCGGTGGGTGAGGAGGAAAGCGAAGGCCAACAAAGCCATGAAGAACAAGGCAGGCATCCACCAAGATATCGTGCAGTGGGCGAGTGCTATGTCCATGGTATCATGCAGGGTGAAGCTGTGCGCGATGGGCAAGCAGACTTTAGGACAGTTGACTTGGTTTGAAAACTTTATATGAACACACACCCACTACCTTAGCAGAAATGTTTCGTAGGAGGGAAATATCCCTTCGTTATCTGACATACCATCGACGTAGGCTTTTCCGATCAAAAGAAAATGATGGAGTTGGTCCCGTAGGACAAAACCACTCTTCGACCCCCCAAATAATACAAGAATATCATTTTTCTCGGTTTGGCCTGGTACTAGACATAGGAAGCCGTCTCTAGTTAGAGCTATCTTTCTGTGCTGACAAACTGCAGATGCTGCCTGGTTAAATGCTTTGACTTTGTTTAGCTCTATTGGCGTATATCCCCGTCGCCATGTGATCCACTCGGTTTTATTGAGGCCATTATCAAATATCCATTCCAGGAAATCGAATTGTCGAAAGCCAGATTTATTTCCAACCAAAGTGTTGCAGAATGCACGTCCAGACTCTGAGTTGGGTTGAAGTCTCGAAGACCTTTCAGCCAAATCTTCCCAATTTTTGAGAACTTCGTTAGAAGGATTCTCTGCCGACACACCAGAGCATTCCAATGCTGGATACATTCCTGTCTGAGAAATAGAGCCCGCCCTCCTTCCACGGATGAGAAGTTCGGGGCCGTGAAGAGGTTGGCGAGGAAGAAGATATTTAGCTGCGGCCACCGGGCAATTATCCGCGAGGGAACAGAAATATTGCTGCTCTCTTGGTGCACTCCAATCTACTGCCCACGTTGACAAGTTCCGCAGGGGACCTCCGAGAGCCGCTCGCTCCAAAAATTTGAACAACAATGTCGGATCCCGGAAAATACACCATTTGGTAACATCCTGGAAGAATTGGGGCAGAGGTACATTGTAATCAATTTTGAACAACTCGTTATTTTGAACTTTGCTTTTGCAAAGGCCAAGAAGGGCGTAAATCCTGTCACTTGGCTCGGTTGCTCCGGTCCAAAAAGTCCTCCAAAGGAGCTCAGGCAGAGCACCAGGCATACGGCAATGCTCTACTAGCTGGATTCGTCCCCAATTACGACCGGCTCTCGTCTTGGATGCTATCATGCGATGAACCTTCGCAGGTGTCGATGGAATGACACTCCAGGAAACCGATTCCTTTTCGCACAGTATTGTGGCCCTTTTGGCTACCGCCACTTCTTGAAGGATCCAGATTCTAGAGAACCAAGGCCGTTGAAGAAACTTCCGAACAGCGACCCAAACTGGATCATCTCCTAGTGGGAGTGGCCTCGCTTTCGCTTTCTTAATCCAGTTCTCAGGTAAGTCGGAGCATTCCGACGCCATTGCCGCAACTGACAATCCTGTACTTGAAACAGCCGTAGTTGAGATATCGTCTCTATCGTCATTGGAGGATTGAAAGCCTGTAAATCGTAAAGACTTTCTGGATGATGGTAAAGTAGAGAGCTTCAGTCTCTTCAAGACTTTTCCGTTGGAGAAGCTTGATTTTCTTTTATTTGACTCAAAAGCTGCAAGGCCTTCAGGAAATTGATAGCCATGTTACTGTCGTCGGCCTCCTCTCCTAACCAGATTAGGACGACTTGCGCCCTCTCGAAAATGCCCCTGATTAGAGGGACCTGGTGGTTCTTCTCAACTTCACTAGCCTGATTGATGCAAATCGCGTCTATCCAAAGGAATCCCTCTTGTGTCTTACGGCGAAGCCTTTTCAGAGCGTTATACAACTGCGCTCTGACGCTGTATCCCTTGCCGTTACACCGCATCTGAAATTGGGGGAAGGTTGCACTCCAAGTGTAAGACAGCGCCTCATATTGTGGCGCAAGACTGAGGGAAAAGGAAGATAGATTGCATTCGACCATGTCATCGTGCTTATCGGACGGAAGTAGTTCGAGAAGCCGGATGTATTTCCCTTCTGGAAGAGGCTCGTGGACATATCCGCTTGTCATGAGGAAGTACCGTAAGTTTCTGGTGCTGTTAGGTGATTTCTGAATAAATCTAACATTCTAGACCAAGATTTCAGAGGCAAAGGAATTCAATAAGCCTTATATTATGCTCCGGTAACTCGGGTAATAACGAACGAATTTGCCTATATATCCTTGCAAAGTCGCACAAGAATATCTAGGGCCACCAATAAGATTTTTACACATCATTGACAACGTTCAGCCTTGTTGCCTACTAGTGCATAACATCATTTCAGTGGGACTTGCGCATGTAAGGCAAAGGTAATAATCTCTGCCTCAGGAGTCAGTCGTCGCACTAATGTCTGTCACCTTGAAGCGAGATTCACTATGAAGAGAGATAATGATACTTATACGGAGTAGAATAGTTCGCATACCCGGAGGCCTCGCCTCTATCATGCGTAGTTCCGCATTTTGGCAGCATGCACCAAACACAACGCAAGGCGAGAAAGTTTTGCTGACCTTTAATGCTTTCCTAGTCCAAAAAGGGTTTCAGGATCCTGCGAGCAAAGTCTGACGGTGTTAAGCCTTGCGGGTACGGCGAGCGAGTACGTTTGGCGAAAACGGCGCAAGACGGCCCAAACCCCCGAGCTTGCCGCGTCTTGCTAGCTTCGCTCACATGGGCACACTGAGCATTTATGCGCGAAATCAAGTCCCAGTTTTGGAAAACTATCTCGACATAGCTACTGGGGCTAGATAGAAAGCTGGTTGCTCAGTGTAAAGTATAGTAATGCACTAAATGATAAAGTTTATAATAATAGAAAGCTTCCATGGCGCTTTCGAAAAAAAATCCCACATGATTGGAAGATGTCTTGTTCCTCTTGTAGAGCATTTGTCTTTACGACTGCTGCTAGTGTACTCTATGCATCTTTTTATTTCTTTTTGCCAAACGATTGCGCCATAACTCCTTTGCCAAGTACCTTCTAAAATGCTCAAAAACTACTCCAAACCAACTCCTTCCGTAGATCGCCAATACATGCTTGCAAGAGGCAGCAGGTCCCGTGCCCAACTGTCACTAATCCTTGAAGGCGACGCTAGCGCTGCTTGTTGCCAACTCAGTCGGCAAAGATGCAGTGAATTCGTCCAATATCTCTCAGGACAAAAGTTGCAAATATTGGAGAGAAGAATTTTGATGGGGATCTCTGCCTTCAAGAAGTACCCCATGCGCTACTTCGGAGGTTTCTTGAGCATTCCTTCGCGCATTATGCCGTTTAGTTTCTTCTGAGTTGATGCTGCTCATGAGAGTAGTCCTGGAAGCCGAATCCATGTGGGCGTGGGTTTTTCGGTTGGCGTTGAGTAACGAAGTACCGATATCATCAACGTTTTTCGTCTGTAGGGTGTTTTTCCTCAATGTACCCAAAATTGTCGATTTAGACGGTCTAGGAAACGCCTGTAATATTGTGAGGGTCCCCTTGCGACACGCTTCATAGCTATGTCAAGCCAGAGAGTCGATTACAGATTGCTCTTGGTCCTGCGGGTGACTTGGCGCAGTGGGAAAGCAGCTGCTTCGCTGCTTACAAGTGATCTCCCAATGCGGCCCGAAGGCATCTTTCGACCTCTTTCCTTTTAGGTGCCCATTTATCCAACCCCCCCCCCTCTGAAGATTTTTGGGGGGGAGTGTTTCCGAAGAGGGCCAAATTTCCACGTTTGGTCGTCATTAAGCACTGTGGAATGCGTTACAGAGAATCCCTTGTAGACTTGAAAGAAATCCAGGTCTGCCTTTGGGACGCGTGGATCGGCGATTGTCGTATCCAGCTCCCCGAGTCTCAAAAGTGTTATGAGGGCCTTTGGGGACATTTCCATAGAATTTTCATAATAAGAAGGCTTATTTCGGTGAACCTTGATCGGAGATGTTTGTCTTAGAGCCGGTAACTGATATAGAAACCATCGGTATGGTAAACTCCGCAAGAGAGTATAGCCTGATCGGAGTTCCATGGGATCCGCAACTGCGACGAAGGAAAAAGTCCCCTCGTCCAGTTTTGTCCCCTCGTCCAGTTTTTTCAGGACCAAAGCACGAGAAGCATTGGTTTGGCTCCATTGTTTACCAAACTCTACTACAATGCAATTGGAATCCAACAGACCATTGTTTGCAGATATACTGTGGTCAAGGTCAAAGAGATTTGTGACAGGATTCCAGATTCTAACAACGTGTTGAACCTTAAGAATATCGAATAGTATCAGATCCTCTGTTGAGGTTCGTTCTGACTGGTGACTTAGGTGGTTAAAAAGATTTTGGAAATCAACCCCCAAATATTTCCTGAACTCATTCATCTCGTGAAAGTCCGGACGATGCCGTGCTTCGACAGCGCTGTCGCTTCGGAGGACAGCGAAGTAGAGTTCCTCCATCGAAATTGAGTAATCAGGTTGTAGCCGGTAAGAATCACCAACCAATCCAAGGAAAGCAAAGACCTTGTCGCGCATGTCTGCACAAACTCCACCCCCCTTGAGCAATATCGGTAACTGGCTAAGTGTGTCAAATGGATGGCGAGCTGATGCAGTGAAAGGAAAATCCCAGTAATTGGACCAGACATTGGCCACCGCTTGAGCACTTGTGAAATTATCTCCACACCATTGGTATGCTGACTTGGTCCTCGGAGGCAACTTTAATGTGGACCGTATCTCATCATAGCTCCCGGCGAGATCGCTTACGAAGTGCTGTAATGCAATCCATGAGAAGTTGAACTTTCCGCAGAGAAGACGAACATTACTGTCGCCGAGAACAATTTCCTGGATGATCCACATTCGTTTCCAATAAGGTCGAGAGAGAAGATCTTCTGCCTGGCGGGAAATAGGTTTCGAGGTATCATATAGTTGGTCTATCTGAAAATCGGTTAGGTTGTAAGACCAATGCTTACAATAATCCTGTCTTATTATCCACTTTCCACTGATCTTAACGAGGCCAATGTCCTCGATAATGTTGTCTTTACCCTTTTCTGGCTCTGAGAAACATTCCAAAGTGTTTAAATGTGTAGTTTCAATCTCTTCAAGAAATTCGGATAGCTCGTTATAGTCCTCCTTGGAAGGCCCCAACCAAGCAAACACCGCTACAGCATTCCGGAAGATGTCTGCCATCTGTCGGACCTGATGATTCTTCTCAGAAATATTTTCCTGGTCAATGCAGATAGCATCAATCCAAATACTCCGGCGGGCTTCCGAGTGCGAGGTGATGGCTTCTTGGAGGAACAGCAAAAGGTTTTCTCGGACTCGAAAGGGCTTCTCGTTCAAAAGGATCGATCCAGAAGGTTCTTCGGGGCCCCACGCGTATGAAAGAGCTCGGTACGAACAGTTCGTGTCATCTCGGTTGTATGTGCGGATGGTGCATTGGACAAAGCCATCATCGGAAATACCATCGATGTTCAGGAGGCGGATGGATCTTGTGCTCAGGTCGAGCGGCTCGTGGCAGAATTGGTCAGACATCGTAAGGTCTGTAAGAAAGATTTGACAAGAGGGCAGTTTGTGTCGTGTCGATGCCAGCACATCGAGCAAGACCTGCCTGCTGCCTGCTCGCTTCGCTTGCCCTTCTTGCGGCATATCCACGGAAGAGTGAGCCGGGATTGAAATTACCTAAGCGGCGCTGCCCCGCCACCCCGCATCTACGCCTCCATGCCGCCTCTCTTTCACCCATCAACTCATCCCGGGCCTCCACTTGCTACAGCAATGCAAACTCGACTGCAGATCTCGTTTCATCGCCTCTACTTACCCACTGATAGGCCTTACACTTGAAGCGTGGGTGTTATGGCTCATGCAGCCCCGAGACGGCGAAGCGATCGCACATCCCGTCAGGCATTGATGGAGTCGAGCTCCTCAGGCATCGCAGTGGCGGAGAGCACTATCCAATGATGATCTCTCTGAAGGCTTTATTCAGCTCTCTGAGGGCCAGTTGGGTAAGTCTTGTTTCCTGGTCACCGCAAGTGCCAACCTTTGGAAAGTATTAAGTCGCTGACGCCTATCCAGACTTAAGCTGTACAACCTTGTTCCCTTTCGAACCCCTAAGCGGTCACTATGTGTTCCCGATGATACTGTTTCGTCAAGCCTTTCGGCCAGCCGGCCCGGCACCCGTTTCCCGAATCCCGATCGCACACCCCTTCGTCCGCACCGGCAGTGTCTGACACGAAACCACAACGTTGCGACTTGAATGCTGCTAGACGGCAGAGATACACATTCGGTCCTCACGGTGGTTGTTCAGACTGGGAGATGATAAAGAAGAGCGAGGGTTGCTGTAAGCTGCGGAGATAATGTCAATGGATATACGTACGTGCTTGAATGGTCAGGCCAATGGAAATACCAACGATGCAACTCGTTGTGCCGAAGGAAAGGAATGACCAAGAGTAGTGCTGAGCTTGTCCTTGTCATCTCTTTGAGCCGGCAAAGCGATGAGCTCGGAGTCAGCAGGAAGGTTTTATTTGCCTCTGACGGCGATTCTTCATTGTCAACCGGCTGGACTGGACGCAAATTCTCATTGATTTCCAAGAAGAAGGAAGTGATGAGCTCCATGTCTCTCGTCCTTTCCTGGAAATTCGTCAAAGGAACCAATAAAAACTTGATAAGTGAGTTGACTGTATGGATAACAATGACATGGAGCAGCAAACATCGCGTGAAGTGCGACCGCAAAAGCTGTGTTAACTCTCGCGAAAAGGACTCAAACGGGGCTTATCCGCGGATGAGGAGAAATTTCCTTGCCATTGTATCACAGTGTTTGGGATTGGTTGTGGTCGAAAGAAAACTTTGCGAAGAAGAGACCACCGGTGCTACCAGATGAAGTCCGCAAAACCACACGCGCCACCACCGCCACACCCGCAACCAGCAAGAAGCGAAAAGGACGGCTGGCGATCGAATTGCCTCACAAGGAAACGCTGACCGGGAGTTGCCCCTAGCGTTGCCCTTTGCGTTAGCTTCTCCGAGCTGGAGCGGTCGCTGCTCGGGTTTCACGAAAGCATCACAAGACAAACAGTCATCAACCAATAATCAACCGGCTTCCTTCGGTTTCTTTGCAAACTCAAACATTTCTCTTTTCAGTTTGACCAAATCGCACTCGTAGAATTCTATTTCTTAGAGTCAAGCGTCTTTTTACATTCCATCAGTTTCCACGTTTATTCCCTGAATTTGTTACTTTTAACCAGACTCACGTTGAACAAAGTCGAAGTCCATGGTTCTATCTTCTTCTACGTTAGCGCACTTCTCCAACCGTTTTGAATACCCACCACAACCGCAGATGTCCTCATGATCTACGTCACCGCAATTATACGCGAACTAACCTTGGGCGTATTCAGAGATGACGAGAACAACCTATGGAGCGTTGATTACCATGGCTGAGAACTGTGAACTATGGTAGGTGGTTGCGGCCCGGAAATCGATCTGTGATTACTAGAGAACTGATGAAATCTCATAGGAAGGGACAAGTACTCTTTTTGCTGACTCGCCTGTGTTAAAGAAATGACCACTCTATCGTCGAAATGACTCGCGCTATTAGCTCTGCCTTATCCTTCGTCTGCTGCGCGTCAGAAACCTAAACCACTTCCTCTTTCACCGTCATCCTCTAATACGCCCAAACTCGGTACCCGTTCGGTAAAAAGTTGTCCAGAAAAGTTGAAGTGCCTAGCTTGAGCTCATCGTTCACCTGCACTGAAAAACCCGTACAGCACTCCAACATGTCCTCGGCTTCTTCTACCATGTCGGGAGTTCGGCTGTGCAATCCGCCTCCGACCGATCCCTATAAACCTCTCTCAACCAGCCCAGCCTGGATCGACGATCTTTGGGCTTCCGTTGCCGCCGCAAACAAGCAGCCTGAGTCGAACACAACACCTCCGTCTGAGGAAATCGAGAGGGAATGGGCGCCTGCAAGCGACTATGGGGACGACAGCGAGACGTCGACGAACGAAGAGCTGTTTGCAATATACAGAGAAACGCCTACAGTCACCATCTCACCTAGCAACGAGAGGTTCCATGAGCTCGTGCTTCTTCCGCGCGGCATCACCGTTGACCATGACTTCATCATGGACGCACACGTCCTTTTCAAAAACCAAGACAGCAACGACATTGCCGGACTGCAACACATCAAGCTCTGGCTGTCCCCGGACAAGCAAGAGATGGAGGAAATCCGGCGCGAGTACGAGATCATGAAAGAGCACAACGTCTGCCCCGAAGAATTCTTCACCTTCACCCAAGAAACGCTACTGAAAGGGCAGCGACGCCACCGCGGCCCGGGCAAAGAAACCCTCCCCTACATCGAGCGTCTCGTCCAACAGCCAACCAGCACGCCCAACAAGTCCACGCAGTGGCACGCGCCGCCCCTTCTCTCCGGCACCAACACCAAGACCGGCATCGACACGTGGGCGCCCAACATCCGCGCCGCGACCAGCTACTGGCTCTCGGCCGACGGCTTCGCAGACAGGTCTTCGTACCTCTACCGGAGCTCCATCCACATGGCACACAACGCGCTGTGCCCATACCTCAGCGCCGTCTTCGCGCGCGAGATCAAGAGCATCGACAAGCGAACTGCCTCCGTCAACGAGGCCCTCGTCGTTGGCTCCATGGCGCTGTACAACCGGTACCGGCTGCGGTGCCGGGCCCGCGCCGCGGCGGAGCACCTGCAGCAGCCGCTGCCGCCGCCGCCATCATCAGCCTCACTCAACCATTTCGTGCTCACGTTCGTGGGCGCGCAGTACAGCGTGTGGGTGGTGCAGCCGAAGCTGGAAGAGCAGAAGTGGCGCGGGTGCACGATGACGGAGGTGGCGGTTGGGGATCTTGCGTGTGGTGTGGGGGATGTGGAACGTTTGGTTGGGTGGGTGAATGCGTTGCATTTGTGGGGGACCATGGTGCATAGGCGGGAGTGTGGCCAGGAGTTGTCGGCGCTTTTGAGTGTGTCGGGGCGGGTTAAGGGCGTGCCGTGTAGTTTGGATTTGGGGAAGTTTGTGTAGGGGTGGATGTGATGGTGTGGGGGGTTGTATGTACTTCTTGAAGAGCGTGTGCGAGAGTGATGGTGTATAAGATGGGAATGTAGACGTAGACGTAGAATATGATGAGAATCTACAGGAGATTATATGATCCCACCTACGCCCTCCCGGAAAGATGTTGATACTCTTGTAGAGAGTATTTGCTAGAAGGAAAAAGGACGTTTATTCGAAAGTCTCTTTACCTAAATCCGACTTATCTAACACGCTCTATCCCCTAGACGAAGATTATACGTTGTGGGATACTCGACATTCCAAACTAAAACCCAACCCCACCCTCACGAGCACAGCGCAAGCGGATCCTCCGACTCCTCCTCCCACTTCTCCTTCCTTTCCCTTCTAGTCTCCCCACGCGCAGGCCTCGAGCGCGTGCGCGTCTCAACAACACCTTGCGCCTCAACGTCCTCCCTTACCGCCGCGGCATACGTCGTCAGCCCCCACCGATGGATCTCATTAACCCAGTCAACAAGGGCCTCGACCGAGCTCTCAAGCTTCAAATCGCCCATGTCGAGCCACTTGACCAGCACGCCGCGCCACTCGCCACCGCGCGCAACCCTCGCTTCCGCAACAAAGACATTGTACCTATGCGCCACGAGCGTGATGGCGTAATGGCGGGTCAGGCGGACGTCGGTCTCCGACCAGCAGGGCTCGGCCGCGCGGCAGCGCTTCGCAAACGCGCGCAGTTCGAAGCGATTGTACACGCACAGCGCCGCGAGGCACGCGACGTGCTTGCGCGCCAGGGCGGCTTCCTCCGCCGCTGCGTACCGGTACGTCACGCTGAGGTAGGGGGCCAGCAGTCTGTTGTCGCGGACGTGGGTGCTCCGCTCTGCCATCTCGGCCCAGGGGGCAGGAAACGTCTGCATGTTGAGCCAGTAGACGCTGTCGGGGACGAGGTCGAAGGCGAAGGGCAAGCTATTGCTCTCGAGAGTTTGAGTTTCGGCGTCGAGCACGGGCAGCGAGCGCCAGTCGGACTCGGCGGCGCCCGCGGCGTAGAAGTCCGGCTGGTGGGGTTCCTCGTCGACGCGCTCGCAGAGAAACATGCGCCGCGCCGCACGATTGCGCTGCAAGAGCTCGTCAGAAAAGAAGTGGCGCAGCGCGAGGTTGGCGTAGCGGCGCGCGCTCAGGCGCCACGGCTGCGCGGCCTCGTACGCCTGCGCGAGCTTGTGCGCGGTTGCTGCTCCGCCGTTCGCCCAGATGCGGCTGTGCTGGAGCGCGGGCCGCTGGCCGTAGTACCGTCTTTTATGCTCTTGGGGCGCCCGCTGCACCCGGAATTGCTGCGCTGCTGTCGTGCGCTTGGCGCGGAATTTGTAGGGGATTATTTGGACGCCGCGCGGGTGTAGCACTGTCGTTTCGAAGTCGGGGGAGGAGAGGCGCGCTTCTGCTTGTGAGGAACGGGAGGTTGTTCGCCGTCTTTTGCGTGCTGGCGTTTCGCTGCCTGAGGGGCTGGCGCCGTCGTCGTCGTCATCATTGTCGTCGTCGTCGTCGTCGTCTGTTTTAGAGACGGTGCGGCGGATGCTGCGCCAGAGGGTGCTGGTTTTTTGGGGGTTGGTGTCGGGGATGGGCGAAGGGTTTGACTCTGTTTTTGGTGGTTTGGAGGGCATGATGAGGGTTTGAGGATCGTGATTCAGCTGGGTTAAGGTGAGATTGAGGGTGTAGTCTTTTTTGAGGCATGCGGGTTTGGGATCTTCCTGGTAAGATTGGACTTGTTGCGTATCCATGGTTCTGTTGATGTGGCCGCTACCAGGCAAATCTCGCAAAGCTGTACCCTTAAGACTGGCTTCCTACCTACCCGTAGATGAACTAACTGACAATTCAGAACGCTCAGAGCACGAATACGTGATTAGTGTCTTTAGAGGTACAGGAAAGGTTTCATAGCGTTTAGTGATTCGTGCAACCGACTTTATGTCAAATGTTTGACTGTACGGTGAGTAGATAGACTCTTTCCCCTATAAAATATACTCCTATGATTAAATGGAGTCTTGGTAAGCCTTATCGTTGTATTCCGTATCATTCCGTAGCTCTGCGAGGGATGTATAGGTATGTATACAAAGCAAATCAAGTTGAGGAAGGCATTAAAAGAGACACAACTTACGCAGAGAAGTTTCATGACGCATGCTTTAAACTCCACTGCAGTCGATGTGGTTATTTTTGATGTAAATCGTGCAATATGTTTGATATAATTCATCAGTGACTTCGTCGCGAAACCTCAACAACACTAAACCAAAAGCACTGCAGCAAGTTACTCCTCTGCTCACGTACATACCAGTTGTACGCAAACAAACCCATTGTTTAGAAAAGAAACAAAGCGCGTTTCGCCACGGATGCACTGACGGCTGCCTTTGTTCCCACGGATGGCCTTCACACGCTCGACGCTACACTCAAAACAATGCCTCCTCCACGCACAATATAAACATTTAAATCTCAAGGGCAACCCTTGTCCACAAACAAACCTCGAGACGTTAAACAACACCACTTACTACTGAACCATGGCGTACTATCCGCCCTCGGAATACTCAAACGACTCCACCGATTCCGTCGGCACATTCGACACAATCCGGACGCGAGACCTCCTCCAATCAACCAGCACACTCAACCTCAGCGCATTCAGCAGAGACGACCTCCTCGCAAACACACCCAACACAAACCGCAACCCCCTATCCACTCAGGACCAAACCCGTACCACGCAATCCCAGATCCGCGCCGCCTACGACCGCGTCCGCACCAGCATCACCTCCACCAACACCCGCCTCTCCCAGCCCATCACCTCGGCCCCGCAAACCCCAACAGCAGGCCCTCACGCTGACATGGACGTCTCGCCCGAGCAGTTCCGCGCAGACGTGGCGCACACGACGCAGCTGATCAAGGCCGTAGTCGACGCCTCGGAAGAGGGCCGCGCTTCCGCGCTCCAGACCAGCCGGGCCGCGTCGCCGGGGCAGGTGATTGCGCTGCTGGAGCAGGTGGGCAGGCTCATTGCGCTGCAGCCTGTGGACGAACGTGAATCTGTTAACGGCTCTGAGGCCGCGGTCGAGGTGCCGGAGAGCGCTTCCGCGGAGGAGGGTGCAGCAGCGGACACCAACGCTGATACATCCCCGTCTTCCAAGCTCATGAAAGCAGGCAGGAGAGTCCTGGCGTCCGTTTCCCTCGTCACGGACGAAGGACACGTCCTAGCGCGTGCGCCTGTGCGCACGTACGTCGTGCAGCCCCCCCTCCAGACTAGCAGCGTTACGCTCGCTTCTACTACTAACAGTGACGTCTCTTCGTCCTCCACCGCGGCTCACGAGCCTGTTGCTCAAGCCGCTCGCGCCCGGCCGCCCCGCCATCTGCTGCATCCGGGCCGTGTGCTCCACCCGTTGAAGCTGAATCCGCTGACGCCGAGCGTGGCTGCGGCGGAGGGTAGGTCTTCTCCGCTGCTGTCGCCGGCTGGAGATGAGCCTCGCACTCCGACGCAGGAGTGGTGGCAGAGTAATGGGGTGGCGGGGTATACGGGCTTGGAGAGGCTGGGCGGGAGGCGTGTGTAGATGATGCTTTTAGAGGAAATGGTGGTGGTGCTGCCTGGAGGTTTGGGATGAGATTTGGGTTTTGTTGGTGAGTGAAGTGAGGAGATTACGAGAACGATGAGGGAGGTTTCAAGTTTCCTTTGTTAGAGTTGCCACTATCTTGTCCGCTGTCAGCCAGGATCACTCCGATAACTCTCGTTTATCAGCCTCATTATTTAGTTGTTACACAACAGCCTTACCCCTGCACTACTCATTTACCACTACTAAAGAGAAAACGTGTTCTTTTAGATAGCAGCATATATACCTCCATAGGTAACAGTAATCTAGAAGGACAAGCGGCGTCCAATTCCTCGCGCCCAGCTTCACAGGATGGTATCAAGCTGATAGCTAACCCGGAAGCGGACCCTACTCCTGACAAGTACGACGACCTACTTAAAAATAAGTACACGATCGAAAAGGAAGGTTCAAACGAAGACGCTATTTCCGCCGTGGTTGAACTCTTTGGGACGGAAAAGTTTTCTGAGAAGGCCAACCTCTGGCAGCAGGTCGAAGCAAATGGCGAAATATCTCTTGGCTTGGCTACCGCTGAAATGAGCTTCGGAAGAAGCCTCGACGACAAGGAGTTGATGATGATTGCGCACAACCGCATGGCGTACTGCGATAGCAACAGATACAAGGCCGATGAGCACACGGGCGATTTAAAGCCGATCCCAAACGCTAAATATGTACCTGTCTGGGAGCTTTCATTCAGAGCAGCCGAGGTATGTACCATCCTTCTGCCCTCTATTTGGCCCCAACACTTTTGCATGCATTTTTAGCTTACACACATGCAATAGATATCCGGGAAGCTGAAGTCCTCCACTGAGACAAAGAACATCTGGTTGGTTTCGAACAATGTCGTCAACAAATTGGCTAAAAAGGTCATGGACGAAGGCCACAAAGTTGCTGAGGCCGTCATGGAAATTAGCTATAAAGATGGCAAAACCAAGTATGGCAAAACCAACAAAGATGGCAAAGTCATTATTGCTGGTAAGGATGTCACCGACGATATCAAAAAGGATAAAGATGTCAAAGAGGTTACAACTTCACACACCTGGAAGAGTGGCGCGACTGGAACCGAAGGCACAATCTTCGAGAAGCTCGCCGGTACCGACAACAACTATTCGTACTTGGCCATGGCGGGTCGCCACCCTTCGGTCTTTGAGGGATATAAGCTCAAAAGCATTTCGACCGTCAAGAAGGGAAATGATTACCACATGGCGATCTTGCTCTCCAAGTAATGGATGGAAAGAAGTGGTTAGAGGCTGTGATACGAGTGTTTTCTTGCGGAGGAGATTTAGTCCAACGGGGAAGGACAAGAGCTTGTAGTTTTTTGGGATAGAAGTTGTTCTTTTTCTTTTTTGCTTAGTTACTTATTTATCTAATATATAAATTATTTTCATTCGCACGTTGTGATTATAGCAAAACCCGCCTAAACCGCTTTATGCCTCACTTTACCAATGTGGAAACAAACGCGCAACCAGCGTGCGGAATCGTCCAGCCTTATTACCGTCGGTCCAGTCAAATGGACGGTACGCTAACGGACGGT
>NW_022983555.1:86571-90590 GCF_010093885.1 Aplosporella prunicola CBS 121167
GGGCGAGCGCTGGGCAGGCGAACGAGCGAATATTTGCGAACGAGCGAGTGAGCGAGCGCGCGCGCGCAGTAGCAGGTCTTCGCAAGCTTACAGTTGAGCCGCCAGAGGCCTGTTTTACACCCTAAATCGACCCTCTGGGGCTGGCGGAGGAGCGTGCGGGGACGCGGGGGTGCGAGGGTGGGCAGTTATTCGCATTTTTTTGTACATATTCGCATATATTCGATCAACACCATGCCAAGCCTCGTGATAACCGTCCGACGGAGCCGGACGACTCACTCCACCGTCTTAATGAACGGCTGGGCCGTACGGACTGTGGGCTATCCGTCCCGTCCACCGTCTGGCGCCGACGGGACGGTTGAACACGCTGCGCGCAACGTCCTCTACCAAGAAGCGATGTTCATCGTGTAGCGATATAACTAACCAGATTATGCCCTCGGGCTCCCTCGGGAGGACATATTTAGTAGTGACTTAACGGTGATTTACATGCTCTCAATCTTCAGTATCTCAACTTCCACGCATTGGTATTAGTACATTGTTAAATTCATTATTGAACTCGAGCATAGCCGACATTGACCACACCGATTATCTCTTATTGGTTGCTACTGGGTAAGGCTATCTGTGTAAGAGACCCGCAAAATACCGCCTAGGAGCAACTCTAGTTAGCTATACTGCTGTACGGTCGATATTGTCTAAGTATACACAAAATCAACGGAGATGCTTGTCAATCTGAATTCAGGTGGAGATAGCTAGCTCGTACTCCTAGAAAAGATTTCCTCCGCGAAAAACTTACCCTGTATACAATAAAAAATCTGAAATTCCTAGTTGACTAATTGAGAAAGATAAGTAGTGGCCATCTCATATATTAAAAAGATGTGTACAGTGCATAATTATCCGCTGGGGAAGCACTGCAGAACCGCTGGGTATGTAGCTGTTACGCAGAGAATTTGCCTTGTTATGAATTGTGATCGGCGATTGGACACTGAACCAAAACACTTTGCGGGGGCTATACAATAGGAGGCTATGTCTATTGGAGTCATTGGGGGCCATGTTAAAGCTATGGGGGCCGATAAAAAGGCCGGGGTAAGACCGTCAATTGTTTAAAATCGGCTTGACACGTCGCATTAAGCGGTCTACTCTACTACCAACGATCTTTGCTGAAAAATAACAACTATCGGACCTCCCGCGACTTGAAAGATATGAAACTCCTGGAACTCCCACTCGATGTGTTTTTGACAGTCCTTGATGTCATTGTCCTTGAGCTGGGACTGAAAGCATCGATGCGAGCACGCCTGGTTTGCCGTGTGTTTTCGAGCAAAAGGCTTCTTCTATATACATTCTACTAACTACTAGACAGGTTGTCTTGCATCGGCCATCCCAGAAGCTCTCTATAGGACCAGTGTCATTGAACAGGCATATGCACCTAATATGTTCCTCATCATGTATCGTTCCGAGATCGTCACTCAATACCTTCTCTACCGCACCCGAACCGGTCGAACCTGTACTCATCCTTTGGTCCAAACAATTCATCAGACGGTTCAAATGCTTGCACAATACGCCGGGTGGAAGCATGACTCAGAAAAGGTGGAAATGTTATATCGTGCCTCCTGCTCATGCCTAGGGCTCTACAAAAACAGAGGCGTGCTTTGGTCATTCCAACGAGCACCTGACCTCCTAATGGAATATGAAGGTGGAATACCCGCCAATTGTCTTACCATCGCAGCATGGATTGGCGACATAGCGCTGATAAAGCATATCGGCCTCGAACCCAGTGTCCGCTCATTTTTTGGAAGACCTTTGTGGGCCGCAGCGGCTCAAGGCCACCTGATTGTTGTAAAACACTTTCTGGACTCTGGTGTCATGACAAAAATGCCGGACGAAGAAAACCACGACGTTTTTAACATTGCCTCAAGTCCACTACAGGTGGCGGCCTACATGGGACAAGAAAGTATCGTCCAGCTATTTCTTAACCCTCAGTATTATAACGCCACAGTGCAACACTGGGAACGTTCCGCTATTATCAGCGCCGCTAAAGGTGGCTATCCAGATATCCTAACGCTCTTAATTCACCATTACAAGTCAGTGGGATATCTAGATGATCTCATGACAACTCTTCATGGGGGCCTTATCGCAACCTGCAGGTTAGGGATGCATCGAACAGTACAAGTCCTTCTGCAACATGGCGCAAAACCGATATATACAGATATGTTTCCACGCACATGTTTACAATGGGCAGCCACAACAGGGAATGCTGCATTGGTAAAGATGTTACTCGACGCAGGTGCAGGATTGGAGCCTGCGACCGAACCGTACTTTCCTAATGGTAGAACAATGCCAACAAAAATGGTTTGGAAAGACGCGCTATCGGAAGCTCATGACAGAGGTCATAAGGAGGTCGAAAGATTGATCCGTGCGAGAATGGTAGAGCTTCGGAAGTAATCTCTAGAGAATCACTACTCGCGAGACTCGGCCGATCATAGGGGGGAGCGATGTTTGTTATCTCAGATCCATTGTTATAGTGGCGGATAAGGGAGAAGAAAATGATCATGAATGTTTTCCAGTGAGCAAAGGAACTAAATCGCTAGATATATATGCATGTGTCTAAATGAGGACGGAACCCAGCCAGGGTGCGGAACCGTCCAGCCTCATCACCGTCGGTCTGAACAAATGGACGGAACGCTAGCCTACGGTCGCGACGGTGCCTACAGTAGCGTGCCAAGAAGGCGTTCGTCCTGACGAAGCTTAGTTCGGGGGGACGCTGGTGGACGGTAGTTGTATAATTTTTTGCTGGTGTACCAAATATTTAATGGTGTTGAGGGGCGACCGCCACCTGTAGTTCCCTAAATAAGCTTAGCGTTAGGGCTTATAGCACGTGCGCGAGGGTCTCGCCCCTCGTTTAGTAATTGTTCGCTCAACACCACGCTAAGACTCGTGATATCAGTCGGACTGAACCGGACGACCCACTTTACCGTCTAAATGAACAAGGCGTTCATAGGGACGGCGGGCTATCCGTCCCGCCCACCGTCCGGCGCCGACTGGACCGTTTCCCACCCTGAACCCAGCCACTCAAACAATTCCCTATTACCCTATATACTTACAAACACCGTTCGCCGCCGTCCCTTGCATAATCAGGTATACGCCTTATATACGCCCCGCCTATCCCAGGCTATGCTTTAGATTTGGCAGTGTTTACTTAGTATGTAGTCAATTCAACAACCTATTTAATATTCTTTCGATTCTTAATATGCGTTTTTGTTACTACAGATTGTTCTTCATACCCGCGAAAGAAAGGACCCCCACATCCCTGTGCGTACAGACCGACTGGCTTAGCAGTTACGACTGTTGGCGCTGTTGTGCATCTACCTCTGCCCAATCTTCCACCTTGTTGCTACGATTTGATGCCTGCGGAAGCACGTCTTGCAACAAAACCAGGAGTAGAGTCTGCACGCGCACGATACTAGTCACGGCATTCATGACTCTCTTAATCATACACAGTAATCACTCGTTACTGCCTAAAATCTCAACCAGATCTTCCTTGTCCACCTCCGGTCTATTAAAAGGAATTATAGACTAATATTCTGTCCTCGTTTTCCTATTGTCCTCATCGGCACTCCTGTCCAAGCCCGATCTTCCCATCTGATGACTTCGTCCATGACTCTTAATTGACCGCTTGTTGTAGAGAGGAAGCTCAGTGGAGAATCCGGTCGATGAGAGTGAGACAAGAGCATCTTAAGCAGTTGCTTGCAAAAGCCCTAACCTATATGAGTTGAGTTGAGTTGAGTTGTATTCATTTACCCTGACCCATCGCCCTGAGCGATATGCAGGCTACGACTATTCAAGAGTTTTGCTACTAGTTTACATGTGATTTGTCAATCTGGTTATGAGTCGATTGAGTGATTGAGTTGAGTTGAGTTGAGTTGTATTTATTTACCCTGACCCATCGCCCTGAGCGATATGCAGGCTACGACTATTCAAGAGTTTTGCTACTAGTTTACATGTGATTTGTCAATCTGGGAGGAAAA
>NW_022983555.1:93165-93759 GCF_010093885.1 Aplosporella prunicola CBS 121167
ATAGCTGGTTACCTTTCCCTGCGTTGTCTAGAAATTCCTTCTAGTGGCTGCTCTTTGCGTGTGCTATCGCCTTTACCTACGTCCTGCGGGCTGTTTTCATTGCGCTGTATTGGCCTAGCGTGTCTGGGTCGTCTCTTCCAAGGCTTACACTAAAGGTTTGCTAGAGTCGTCGGTGTTTGTTATACTTTGCTTGGTGTTCTTTTAGCTCTGGGCTGAACCACTGTTTTGAGTATGGGCATGGCTTGGCTGTTGGGGTTAGCTCGTTTACAGTAGCTGCGGTAATGCTAATAAGCTGTTCGACTGCCTTATCTAGTTGTTCTCGTGTAGCGGTTTCTCTCGTTTGGCTTAGGGCGTGTTGAATAGCTTGTCCTACCTTTATCTAGTCTGTCCGTTCGTAGAGCTTTCGTGGTGGTCGTGTGCTTGCTAGTTCGACATCCATGTTCTATTCGGAATAGGTAGCCCTGTGGTCTGACCCGTAGTTTTGGTCTAGAAGTTCGCATTTAATCAACCGGTTTGAGATGTTGTTAAGAGTGAGGTCTAGCGTCGTTTTGCTATCAGCCTTGTTGCTAGCGTAGCAAGTTGGTGTGCTACGGT
>NW_022983555.1:97253-97992 GCF_010093885.1 Aplosporella prunicola CBS 121167
ATCGAAAGCTGATATGGGGGAGGGCGCGGGCCCTATACTGGCTATTTCCTGTTGGGTGGTTGCCGCGGCAGTCTACGCATTAAGGTGAGCTACCTGGAGGGTAGCTTTTTATGTTGTGTTCTTTGTTGCAGTTTCCGTATCTTTCTTTTTCCTTGTAGTTCCAGGCGAGGTGTCCGAACCCCTAGTATCTATAGTATCGCTTTCTTTCTATGCGGTAGAATTCGACACGGTTGGCGATTTCCTGGCCAAAGAGAAGTCCGTTCTAGACTACATTCTAGGCTGCTTCTTCGGTGTTAAACTAGATACCTAGGGACGCGTAGTAGCCGAGCGGGGTGTCTTTCTTTTTCATCTAGGCTATATCTTTAATCTTTAAGCTTATATCTGGAAGCTTGTTTTTACGGGTAATCTTTTGGATCGCTTCTTTCTTTTCTTCTATCTGGACTTCGCCTGTTAGAGTACGGTGGACTACTACTCTAAACCTTAGACGGTTGATCTTTGTGTCTTTTCCTAATACTATAGTCTATTCCTGGTTCTGGATGGCTAACTGTTTGGCTTCCCCGGTTTTGAAGCGGATAAGGTATCCTCGTCTTGTTGATTTTGCTCCTAGAACCTCTGTTTGCTTGGTTGGTTCCTGGCTCTTGAGTGCCTCGGATATGAGGTTTACTGCTGTTGGAGTAGGTAGGTTTCGGGTGAAGCCGTTAGCTGAGGTCTGGTCGGGGCCTGTTGGTGGGACGTCGAT
>NW_022983555.1:100852-101814 GCF_010093885.1 Aplosporella prunicola CBS 121167
ATAGTTTAGACGCTGTGCCAAGTCTGCGCTTTGACCACCGGTGAGAGAATTTGCGTCTGGTGGGCGTGGACGCTATTGTGATGGAGCCTAGCCTTACGGCCGCGCTAAGGCGGTGCAGGCTTTGCTACTACGATAAGGTGTTGTGTGTGCTGTGCGCCTTCTTTTGCTGGTAGTATTGGCCCGGGTCGGGCCTTGGTTAGTAAGTTCGGATCTGGCTTTTGGTTGAGCGATTGTTTGATTGATTGATTGGTTGATTAATTGATTGATTGCTATTTAACGTCCGGCGGGTCCACGCGCGTTTCGACTATGTACTTGCTACCGTGTGCCCTGTGACCTCCTAAGGGGCGTAGGACGTGCTACGCTGCCTACGGCTTACGCTGTTAGGGTGGCATATCGCGGACGAAACGTCTCTGTAGGCTCTTTTCGTAGTGAGTTTTCCTCTAACTCCTACTCGTGTGTCTTCTTTGCTAGAGTGCTGGGGCCTTCAAGGCTAGAAAGTGAGAAAGAAATACATGTAAAGATAGGAAAGAGTATAAAGGTAGAAAGGCGGGTCTTTTCGTTAAATTCCCGCTAGAGGGGGTTCTAGGAGTGTGCCTGTCTTCCTAGGGTAGATGCCCGTAAAAAAGCGGGATTCCTCTGCGAACTTTGCGAAGAGAGTTGCTCCTCTTAGGGTGCCGAGGGTTATAGAGATAATACTATTAGGTTTTCCTTAGAGGTATTCTGTTCGTTTCCGTGTAAGCCTGTAGGAGGCGAAGTGTATTATAGTTTTCGGGCGACCGCATCGATAGTAATTGTCTACGTCCAGGTGGTTAAACCGGTTGTAGTATGCCTGGAAGTCCCTATAGCCTGACTGAGCTGCTAGCAGGTGGCCGAGTATTTTTCTCGGTAGGAGGAGTTCCGGAGGTGCTCCTTTTGCTAGAGGGATCTCTAGGTCCTGGTAGGATTTAGGAGCGTGTTCGTCC
>NW_022983555.1:101914-127646 GCF_010093885.1 Aplosporella prunicola CBS 121167
GGCCGAGTATTTTTCTCGGTAGGAGGAGTTCCGGAGGTGCTCCTTTTGCTAGAGGGATCTCTAGGTCCTGGTAGGATTTAGGAGCGTGTTCGTCCTACTATCTTTAGAATAGTTCTCGCACAGTCTATCTTACGAGCGCTCTGGATTTTGCGATTATTAATAGGATATTTGGCGGGGCTAGAGCTGCGGCGCCCTGTTTCGCGAGGAGGTCTACTTCCTCGTTGCCTGGAATCTCTTAGTGCCCGGGTACCTAGCGTACTACTATCTCTCCTGGGTGTATATGAAGGGCGCGTCTCCTTTATCTTTATAACGTCGTAAGTTGCCGGATCCTAAGGATGCTTCCTTGGCTGGAGTCTATCGGTTTACCCTTTAGCGCTCTCTATGCTACCTCCTAATTATCGAGAAGCACAAAGATATTGGTCGCTAAACGCGTGTTGGTAGAACGGGCCGCAGCCCGTATCGCTGCTTCTATTGCGATAACTTCTGCGTCGTATACTTCTACAGCGGTACCTAGGCTTTAGCACCCTTCGAAGATCTTATAGCCCCCTAATAACCTATATACCCTAGTCCTGTCCTGTCTATGGAATCCTGGGATCCGTTAGTATAGAGGACAATGCTGGCTGAGGGGATGGCTTACCTAGAGGATAAGAAGTGTAAGAGAATTGAGAGATAAGTTACGCGAAGGATCGGGCGTAGGCGTGTTACCATTAATCTTATGATACGATTGATACTTTGAGTTGACCATGAAGGTCCTATCTACTGCTAGAGAGCGTGGTCTATATATATGTAGGAAAATCTAGCAATCTGGTGTTGCTGTCCGTCGCCCAGCCTCGTGAGGGCGATAGTTACCTGGTTTAGCCCGAGCTACGGAGGGCGACGTGTGGGGCGTACGTGATCTGTGCTACTTTTCTGACAACTGGCTTCCTGCAACCCGACAACTATCTTCTCTTTCTTAGAGCGGATGCGATAAGTCTATTACTCTTGCCCTGCTCTGCTGGCCCTGCCTTCCTCGCCGTACTGCGGGATTTCTATTGAAAATGGAATCGAGTCTGATCGAGTCTGATTGAGAAGGTATAGCTACCTAGGAGCTATTTATGCCTGCAGGGTGGGTACCCTGGTTGCTATATGGAATCTGCTAGAATATAGTACTATGTTGTCTATAATGCGCACTCTAATAATTTCTGTAGGCGACATTTGCCCTTGTGGTCCTAAATCGCCTGCGGGCTCCCTGGCTGACTTAGCTTCTAGTTGTTGTCCGAGTCCCGGCGGGTTGAGTTCCCGTGCGGGCCTTGATTGCACGCGTTAGCCTGTCCGTGCGGCGGCTAATGCCTTGTGGACTTTGGATCCGTGTGGCCGTTAGGTCCTTAGGGTCTCTAGACCCGTGTAGGCCTTCTTCCTATAAGGTCTTCTTGACCCTGCGGGTTGCTTTCCCTTGCGGCCCATAATAGTTTAGAATAAGCTCTACTCTATAATAGAAAGTGTCAGCCAGGATCACTCCGATAACACGTATTTTCAGCCTTACTATTTAGTTGTTATACAACAGCCTTACCCCTGCACCACTCATTTACCCACTGCAAGGAAATAAGGACCTTAAAGAGAAAACATGTTCTTTTAAATAGCAGCATATATACCTCTATGGGTAGCAATAATCTAGAAGGAACAGCGGCGTCTAATTCCTCGCGCCAGCTTCACAGAAAGAAAAGGCTTTAAGTGAGCTAAAACTACGCACTTTCTCGATCTAAACCGTCGAAAACCTACTAATTTTCCTCGTTCTTATGGTCCCTAACTCCTTTAGATGAACCCGCCTCCACTCCTCCTTACGTATTTAGCGAACTAACGTTAGCTACCTTCGGCTTCTTGGCTACGATTTCCCTATTATCTCTACTAATTTCTACCTGGGATGATATAAAAGAAGCGAGTAAAGCCTCCTCCTCCTCCTATATCAACACGTTTAATTGGACGATAAAGCAGAGACTTAAACCTCTCTTGTACGAGAGAGAGATACAGTCTGCTCTTTACCAATTAAAAATAGGACACGGATACTTTAAGTCCTATTTATATAGATTTTCTCACTCCGAGACAGATCTCTGCACGTGTGGACCCGCCAAACAAACCCCTAGACATCTCCTCCTAAGGTGTCCTCTCTATAACTCTCCTAGGAGAGCTCTAAAGGACACCCTCGAGACAAATAACCCTAGTTTTCAAGAGGTACTTACCGGACCAGGAATCCTAGCTACGCTAGAATTCCTTAAAAAAACGAGGATAGCTACGCGGAAATAGCGCCTTAACGACCTTCCCGAGGGGGAGTAAAACACCTACAATTCCGATCCACTCCTTACTATTTTATCTTCTCTAAAAACCCTTTTCTTTCCTTCGTTTTTATCACCTCGGCCTAGATCCAACCATCCCTCGCACTACCTCGCTTTTATCTTGTATTTAAACCCCCTAGCCAGTCCTAAATGGACCGTCCGTTATAGTTTCCAACTGCATATAGACGTAAAACGAATTAATCAATCATCAATCAATCTACCTAGGATGAGGAACGCTTAGCGGCTTTCTCGATTACTACTACCCGGCCTATCTTCTCTACTAAGTTCCCGGCTATATTCTGAAGTATCTAAACGATCTTCTCGTGGCCCTCGGAAGAAGCAGCCTGGAGAGCGTTGCCGTACTCGCCGCCCTGCGCGTTAACGTCGGCACCCTTGTCGAGTAGCATCTGAACGATCTTTTCGTAGCCCTTAGAAGAAGTAGTGTAGAGAGTATTGCCGTATCGGCCGCCCTGCGCGTTGACGTCGGTACTTTTGTTAAGTAACGTCTATACTGCACATTCTATGCCTTCTCGTGATGTATAGTATAGAATAGGTGTAGTTTGTACTCGATCATTAGGCTCCGGCCAGCTACGCTCTAGGTCGTACATTTTATAGCATGTTGTATAAGAGTTTTTGTATAAAACAAACTCTGAAACAAGAGTGCGGACTGTATCGCTTTTTCCTTCGGATACGACGGTATGACTCGTCCAATATCGCGCAGAATACTGTGCCAGCGGGAAGGATTTCATTATCTGTTTTGTTAAAAGGGTTGACTTTAAGTTTAATATATATGCTAGGCATACTTCCGCGATTGAACCTCTAGCGGCTGTTTCTTTAAAGTCCTTAGCAGTATCTTTTTCGAGCCGTTCTGATGTCAGATACTCTTTGACTGAGAAGTGTGTAAGCTGTAGCTTAGTCACTTGTTAATCTTTAATCACGCTCTGCGTCCTCTTTATAAGAGTTACAAAACTAGAGTAGTAAACTGCAACCTCCTCGGGATTTGGGATACTGTTCTTAGGATCAAACCGCGGACTTTCTCTAGGTGTTACTGCGATTGCATCGACAAGCTTCTTAATCCTCATTGGCCGTTCTGAATAAGCTAGGAATTGTAGAATTCTTATAGCCTTGGCTTTCCTTTGAGGAGGGATGTTAGCCATGATCCTGTCGTACGTCTCGTCTAGTGTCTGTGGCAGTGATTCGAGCGCATATTTCAGCGCCTCGTAATCAATGCAATCTTCTAGACTTTGGAGCTTCAGTGCGGCCCATCTGAACCTATATTATTTTAGTATTCGCCCACTAAAAGGTAAGGAGGAGGGAATAGTATATTCCATTTGCTTTCTTTCTAAGAGTAGTCTCAATTTCTTCTTGAACATCTAGTCGTGAATGTTATCTGTTTAAGCGTTCTCCCTCTTTAACTTTGGCGTGGATGTATGTATGTATATCATCCGCTACCGAATCACCTCCTATCGGGATAGTATCATAATCATAAGCCTATTTTCTTAAAGCCGAGTTGATCTCCTTTTCAGGTCGACTCGTTACAAGAAGATAGACGTTCGTCTACTGCAAACCTTTCAGAAGCTTTTGTATCCACGGCAGTAGCTCTTTGGTTTAAGATCCCTTCTAGTATTCGTCTAGGGCATCGAGGACGATCCAGACTTCATCAGCTTACTAAACCATGTTTTAGAAAGTCGTATAGAGCGAATCGGGGCTTAGCTGCCGGCGTCCGTTCTCGTAAGTAGAATATAGTAAATCTAGAGACCTTTGGGCGTTTTTATTTTTATAGTATAGCTGGTGGATAAGCGAGCAAATTGCGTTTTCCCACGACTGTTTGCCAGTATCGGTGAAATCGAAGTAGAAATACAGCAAGCTCTAGGAATAAGCCTCGCTTTTGCTTAGGTTCTTAATGATAGCGGAACTTAGGATTGTCTTCCCGCACCCAGGGATACCGTAGAGCCAGAGGAACGAGTTTGGTTGTGTTTTCCAGTTCGTGAAAGCTTTGCCGTCAAGGAACTAGAGACCTGACCTAGCGTGTCGTTGCTTCAAAGCTCTATTGTAGTTGGTTGAGGGCTCGGGAGCCGAAAGCCACTGATTAATCTCTTGTTGTTGACGATCTAGCTTTAGCTTATCGATGCTGCTTTTGTTCTCTTTCGTGATTGACTGTATACTGTCCACAATCACTACAACTTTAGAAAAGTAAATAACAGATCCCTTGACAGGTAGAAGTTGGACTAATGTTGAAGTGTACGCAGTTTATATTGCTTTTTATGTGGCTTAGTCATTTAGCATAGGGTATAAGAGGACTCCGCCTACCGGGCTCCTAACAAGATCATGCCACTCATTGCTATCAATTGAAACCCCATTCATTGCAACAACTAACTATCTTTGATCACATCCACAGCCTTTGGCATCGCCTCCAGTTGCCCTGCTGGGACATATCCAAGCAATTCTTTTGCGAATGCAGCTGCTGTTGCAGCGGCGTATGGCTGCCATCGATCGTTTTTATGCGAGTCCGCATAGTCGCTTATTCCCCTGATAACAAGGCAGGGGAAGTTGTTCATTAGACCAGCGGCTTCTATCTTATAGCAGATGCATCCACCTGGAATATGCCGAATGAGCTCTGTTCTAGCAGTAGCACCCTTCACGAGTGTGTTCCCGGAAGCTATAGTGCCGTAGTGAACCTTGGGGTTCTCGGGGACGGGTCGTGGGTCGCGTTTTAGGATCTTCTTTAGATCGCAATCACTGCAATCCTTGCCATAGGTGTGTTCGTACGATGGATCGAATAACTTATCGTTTTCGAAACCCTGATAGTTGTACCCGGGCTCGCCGGGCTGAGATGTGAACATTTCAGGATTTCGCGTCTCTATCTCCCTTAGAATCGCTGGCACTCTGAATTTCTTGCGCCTATGCTTTGCCTGAATATTCGATAGTGCTGAAAGCAGAACCTTAGGCGGCTTATTAAGGAAGTCTTTTCGTTCGACCTCCTCTCCCTTCTTCACTTTTTGAAGGTCATACTGGACGACACCACCACTGCTTCCAGTCGGCTGACTGACAGCAACGTCGCCGAGGCGGATATCGGCACCCAGCTCGGGGATACCACCGCCGATTCCGACCAGTAGACCGAACCTGACTTGTACTTGGGTGCTTGAGAGAAGAAAATAAAACATTACATAAGATAAAAAAAAAGGATAAAATAATGGGATAAAATGATGGGATAAAATGATGGGTTGACGAAAGATGGAAACGGGCTTCTTTGTGTGTGTGGGTGATGGGAGTGAAAAGAGAGGGAAGAAGGCGTACCCGCGCCATGGCGTCCTGGTTCCCCGCCAAACCCCCCAGCACGCCCGTCAAGCTGATGCTCGTCGTGTCGCTGCCGGCCGCGACGTTCGCGTTAATAGTATTAATGACGTCGTCCCACGTGAAGCGCGCCGGGTCCGCATCATGCAGCGCCAGGATCTTGGCCAGGAAGTCTTCCTTTTCCTCCCCATCCACCTCCCCTCCCTCCTCTTCCTTTTCCTGAACCTCCGACCCCGACTTCGACGCCGTCTTCGCCGCCGCCTTCGCAGCCATCTCCCCCCTTCTCACCCGAATCTGCTCCTCGCTAAAGTCGGTGATCAGAAACCTGCCGTGCGAGAAGAAGCGCTTCAGGAGGCGCAGCAGCGGCGCGTGCAGCCCGGCGTAGACGCCCACGGGGCCGGCGTACTCGAACAGGCCGCGGGTAACCGCGATCAGGTTCAGCGGGTCTTTGCCGGCGTCGAGCATGCCGAAGCGCTTATTTAGCTGTAGGGATATTAGTTGGGGGGGGGGATTATGCGGGCCATGTGTGGTGCTGGGTGCTGGGTGCAGCGTACATACCGTGATCAGCCCGATCGTGTCAAAGGCATAGCACTGCATCCAGTGCTGCAGATCAACCGGCTCCTGGCTGCTACACCACCACCAACGCACACGACACATCAGCCAACGCCCTCCGAAGCCCGTCTCGCTCCCACCCAAAACAAACACAATGCCAGAAAAACTCACCCCGCCATCTCCCCCAACCGCGCCTCCATCACCGCGACCGTCGCATCCACCGCCCCCTCCATCCGCACCAGCATACTCATAGCATACAGCCCAGCAACCTTCCTCCTATTCGCCGCATGCACACCAACATCCCTACCGGAGAAGATATCCTCCACGCACGCATCCGGGTCACCACTAGCGACATACCAGCTGCCCTTAACAAACCTCGTGCCATGCCCATACACGGCACGCACAGCGCCCGGGTCGTCGAGGCTGAACCAGCGCGGCGCGACGCGCACGACCGGCCCGTGCCGCGCGTGCAGCGCGATGTTCGTGCCGTGGAAATCCGCGCGCTGGATTTGGCAAAGGTACCAGAGCTTGGTGAGGCGCGCGAGGGGCGGGCCGGGGATGCGGACGTGCGGGGATGTGAGGGCGCGTAGGAGCGCGTGCAGGAGCGTGAGGCTGAGGAGCGTTGTCAGGGCGTAGAGGAGCGCTTGTGCCGTGCTGGTGGCGTCGGAGGGGAGCAGGCTGAGGAGCGCCATTGTTTGTGCGTCTGCGTGTGCGATAGACGGTGGATGTTGGTGGTTTGAAATGATGTGATAGACGAATCCAGGTCCCGTGTGTGTATGTACCTATGCACGGCGTGAGTCCAGTCGACTTAATAAAAACGAAAGGGTAACACGCCTCTCCACCACCTCCACCCACCCAGCCTTATATACCAACCTACCTACCCACCAACCTACCACGCACCCACGTCCCTCTTCCCCCGAGCCGAACCCATCAAGCCTGAAACCACCTCACGCACAACCCCGTCCCCTCACCCGGCAGCGCGCTCTCTACCACGCACGCCCTACCCACGGCAATGACGTCCGGCACGCACACGCAGTGAACGCACAGTAGGTATAGCTCGGCCCCGAGCCGACGCCCGTACTCCGCGCCGCGAGGGCAACGATCAGCAGTGCGGCACCAGACAGCGGCCGCCGGAGCAACGAGACGGCGTGCGTGCCATTGGCCGCCGTCCTTCCCTGCCCGCTGTAACGCGCGCCTCCGCCTCCGCCTCCGCAGTAAGTGCTAGCGGGGAGGGGATCGACGGCCAGGGCCCCGAGTGGGTGCGTAAGCTCCTGGGGCGCGTTTTGCTCTACGAAAAGAGGCCGTTGGGAACGCTTTTTGCGTCGTCCGTTTGTCTTGTCGCTTCCCTCCCGGCCTGGCGTACTGGCGTCTCCATGCTTCCACTGTCCTCCCGTTCTTTCGCTGTCCTTTGGAATACGACACAGTGGCGCAGACCTCGGCTGCCCACACACCCTCACACCCCGCGCCGCTCCCACCGCGGATACCTGACCCTGCTGCCCCGCCACACATTGACGCTGTCGACAGGAAACCTCCTCTTCTCGCGCTCCGCCCTGCCCTCATAGCGGACATCGAGCCTCACCGACCCGCCTCCGCCCTCCGCCAGCTTCTCCAGCTCCTCCAGCACCGCCATCTGCGGCACGCCCTTCCTCCTCGTCGACTCCTCAGCGCACAAGACCGCCACTTCCCGCAGCGCCGAGAACCCCAGCCCGTTCTCCGCCTTGCCAACCAGCAGCGTCACGTCGGGCACGCAGCGCATGTCGCAGTAGCGTAGCTCGAGTGCTCGTAGTGACTGTGGTAGTAGATCCGGTAGCGGCGGCATGTCCGGGACGGCGCGCACCTCGCTGGGCGCGGCGACGCGGCCGCGCCCGAGCCCGAAGCCCGTGTACGGCGCGTGCAGCAGGCCCAGCAGCGTCTGCTGGCCGCAGCGCAGCGTCGCGAGGCGCGCAAAGCCCGTCAGGGCGCCGAGGTACAGGCGCTCGGGCGCGGCGTGCTGCCAGAGGCCCTTCTGCGCGTCCTCGTTGAGGTCGAGCGCCAGGTGCTCCAGCGTGCCGCCGTGCCACTGCAGCAGCGCCTCGGCCGCGTCGCGCGGCAGGAAGTTGTCGCCCGGGACCAGCGAGTCGTACGTGTAGGCGAAAGACTTGAGCGCGCCGCACGCGCGCACCAGCTCCCCCAGCTTCGACGCCCGCATCTGCGCCCCGTGGAACCGCAGCGTCGTGATGCTCGACATGCGCGGCTGCAGCAGCCCGCGCGGCAGCTGCACGCAGTTGGGCCGCACCCACTCGAGCGTCGTGACGCGCGGCAGGGCGAAGAAGACGTCGCAGTACGAGAAGTCGAGCCAGCCGTGCTTGGGGTCGTCCGAGTCGGCCGAGAGGTACTCGAGCCGCTGCAGCGGGCGCGTGGTGTCGTTTGCATTGGCCGCGGCGCGGAGCACGGCGACGGTCAGCTTCGGCTTCTCCCACACGTCTTCGAGGCTGAGCTCGCGCAGGTTCGGCAGCATGGCCAGCAGCAGCGCGACTTCGGCGTCCTGGTGGCAAGGCTCCTTCTCGGCGAGCCGGTTGGTCCATTGGGCTTTCAGGTCGGCATCGGCCCACTCGAGGCGCGCGACGGCATCGTGGTAGAGGGGCAGAGCGTGGTCGGGAACAGGCGCGTCGTCGGCGCTCGCAGTGGCCCATGATTCGATTGCAACGGCCTTGACATGGCGGGCGAGGTCGGGGCGGTGCAGAATTGTGCAGAAGAAGGGGCGGATGCGGCGGCTGAATCGACGGTCGTGCAGCGCGTACTCGGCCGTGACGAACGTGTGGTAGAGGAAGCGCTGCGTCACCTCTTCAAACGGGCGGCACACAAGCGACACCTGGGCGAGGTGGGCGGGGAGCGGAATGAAGGAGATAATGTGAGCGACGAGCTCGACGGGGAGGTCGGCGAAGGACGTCATGATCCGTAGAGATGGATTGGAAGATGGCACGATGGACGATGGAAGTCGACGTCTGACGGTCTGACGTCTCGAATGATCGATGACGCTAGTAAGTAACGCGATTCCTACGCGATTCCTACGCGAGTCGCGTCCACATCTTCATGTCGACAGAAAAGACAGAGAGAAACTACATACCATAGGTACCTACATACCTACTGTCTACCCCTTCACCTTCCGCACCCCAAGCCCCGACACCAGCCCCACCCCCGCCAGCCCCACGCAGCACCACAGCCCCGTGCCATACTGCCTCGCCGGGCCAGCCTTGCCATCGACCGCCTGCACCACCGCGCTCGCCAGCGCCAGCCCAACCCCGCTGCCGATCTGAAACGCCGTGTTGACCATGCCGCCGCACAGGCTCTTCGCGTTCACCGGCACCGACTCGAGCAGGAACACCGTGATGGTGTTGTATGCCACCGTCGTGCCCGCCACGGCCAGCACGCTCGTCGGGAACACGTGCGGCCAGAAGCTGATGTCGCTGCCCGACCGCATCAGCGCCGCCGGCACCGGCGCAATCGTGCACAGCCCCATGCCGATGAGGTGCAGCGCGCGCAGGTCGACGCGCCCCAGCGTGTGCGCCATGATGATGCCCGTCGTGAAGCCCGTGGCCCCCATGGGGAGGAAGCGCAGCGCCGTTTGGCCCGCGCTGAGGTGGTTGACGTCCTGCGCCGCGAGCGTCGTGTAGTAGACAACCGTTTGGTAGGCAGCGTACATTGCTGCCGAGTGTATTAGCCGTTGCTTGCTGCTCTACGAGATGAAACCGAAAGAAAGAAAACACGCACCGAAGCCGCCAATCCACAACGCAGGAAAGTTGCGCAGCTTCCAGAGGCTGAGCGGCATGACGGGATTCGACACCTTGCTCTCGACCCAGGCGAAGCTGACCAGCAGCGCGACGCTGATAACGAGCAGCGCAATAATAAACGCCTTGCCCCAGCCGTAGACACCGCCGCTCGAGAGCACAAAGCTCAGCAGAATAAGGCCCGTGGTCGAGAGACCAGCACCCAACAGGTCGAGCTGCGGGCGGTGGCTGCCCTCGAGTCTATCCTTCGGGAGCACAAACCACCCAATGATGCCGACAATTGCCGTGATGGCGACAGCAATGTAGAAAATATAGCGCCAGCCCAGCGACGCGGTAAGGAAGCCACCGAAAATCAGGCCCAAGCAGAAACCGACAGCCCCAGAGGCACCGAAGATGGTCAGGGCGAGTGTACGATCCTTGGCGATGAAGTAGTTGCTGATGATGCCCACGGCCGACGGGATGGTCATGGCCGCCCCGATACCCTGGATCGCGCGGAAGATCGTGAGCTGTATAAAGCTCGAGGCGAGGCCGTTGGCTAAGCTCCAAACGCTTAGCATGCCCATGCCCACAGCGAAGATAAGCTTCCTCCCAAATCGATCAGCCAGCACGCCGCTCAGCAGCAAGAACCCACCGAACGTCAGCGTGTAGGCCGACAGCAGCCACTGCAGATCAATGCTCTCGACGTCGAGGTCGCGCTGGATCGCCGGCAGGGCAATGTTGACGCCCGTCATGAAGACGTTGTCCATAAGCTGCGCGCCGCAGGTGACGACGAGAATGAGCGCCCCACGCCACGACCTCAGCGTGCCCACGTCCGGGTAGTGCTGCGCAATGCCATGCTCCTGCTCGCGTTCCAACGACGCCTCCGCACCGGCTCCGGCAGCAGTATCTCCCCCAACCGGCGAGGGCGGCCGTGTGGACAAGGGCGTGGTAAACTCCGACGGCACCTCGCGGATGGCGTTGAAATTTCCGGGCTTCGCGGGCCTAGGGCGCTGGATGGCAGGCAGGTCGTGGACGTTGTCGTGCAGCTCGTGGGCGTTGTTGACGGCCTCGCGGTGGCCGCTGATGGCCGAGGCGCTGCGGGTCAGCGACGCGAGCTGCTCGAGCGGAATGTCGTCGCTGGCGTGCGAGGCGATGCTGCGGCGGCGCGGGGCCGAGATGCCAGGGAAGCCGGCGGGCGGCGCGAGGCTGGGAGCTTCTTCGAGGGCGGACGTGCGGCGCGTAAGGGCCTCGCCGCCGTCGTAGTCGTGCTGGACGGTGTCGACGGGCGAGCGGGGTCGTGAGGTGTGAGGCATGGCGGAGAAGAGCAGGACCAAGACACCCTTGGACGCTGCTAGCTGGCGGGGTGTGGGTGTGGATGTGGACAAAGGCGGGGAGATGGAGTGCCAGCAGCCATTTTGTTTCCACTGTTGCGGTGAAACAGATCGAAAGTTGGCGGCTGCGATTGACGATGATGCAATTCGAAACTCCCTCTTGTCCGAGCATCTCCCGCCGGCGCCACCCCGCCTCGCTTCGGCTCGGGGCGCGTATGCAGGTGTTGCGCGCTGAGCCGCACCGGGGACACAACCAATGACAGACACGACCAGCTCGCGGAAACTGCAGGCGTAGATATATCGATCCTCAGCGGGACGCGTACTGTGTCGCTGTGCCGCCCCCTCTCGCGGCTACATGGTAGTATTTAACAAGCAGCAGCTTCATCCTTTATCCTCATCCTCCATCCTCACCAAAGACACCACACCATGTCTAGCACCAAAGAGCTGCTCATCCAAGACCGCCCCATGGACTTCTTCGACATGTCCAGGCTCCGGGACAGACTCGACGTACATACACCCGCTCGCACGCCCACCCAAGTCCCAACCAAACCCCTCTAACATACACATGCACAGGACATGGACCACGACATCAAAGCCACCCTCAGCATCAAAGACGGCCTCGACGAGCGCGTCACAGACCTGCAGGGCCAGGTCTCCATCCTCAGCGCCTCCAAAGCCTCGCTCACGTCCGAAAACGCCGCCCTCCAGGCGTGCAACACCACCCTCACCTCCGAGCACTCCGCCCTGCTCACCTCGCGCACAACGCTCCGTCTCGAAATCACGCGCCTCAACGACCACGCCACCCACCTGCGCTCCGACTGCGCCCATCTGGCCGAGGACAAGCGCGTCTTGACAGAAGACAAACACCGCCTCACCACCACCACCACCGACACACTAACGCCGCGCCTCAACCATCTGCGCAACAAGCTCGCCCTCCTAACCGACGAGCAGAAAACGCTCGAGCGGGACAACCGCAGCCTACGCAAAGAGGGCGACAGCCTGGCGGAGCGGATCGACCGGCTCGCGGAGCGGGAGGACGAGCTAGACGCGCGGTGTCGGCGGCTGGAGGAGAAGGGGCTCGGGCTGGCGGTTTGCTGCGCTGTGGGTGTGAGTGCTTGCCTATCTGCTTGATTGACTCACTGCTTGGGGGATGGAGGGGTTGTAAGTGTGGTGTGCTAATTCGTGCACAGGATTGGGGCTCGAGGCTTGCGTTGCCGGAGCCGGATTGAGTGGTGCGGCGTGCTGAGATTGAGCTTGAATGATTTGGGCGAGGGCGTGGGGACTGACGGCGTTTGGGGTTTATGTTTATATAGTGGGAGGAAGGGTCGGGATTGAAGAATGCGCCATCTTCTCAATTTTACCTTTTTGCTCTAAACCCCATGCTTTTGCCTATGCATCCAAGTCGAGCTTGCGACAGCGTGCATTCGCCGCGTTGATGCTGTCGCGTACCCATCAGTTGACGACGCGATGATGTGTCGTGCGCGACAGCCCTCAGCTGCAGCAGCTCGTTTTCGCCAACCAATCGATCCCCAGGCGATCGACGGATGGTAAGACGGGCAAGGATGCAGCCGCCAGTCCGACATTGACACAACCCGGCTCCCATCCGAGCTCAAACAATCAAAAGCAAAACCAGCTCGAGCAGACAAACGTCGCATCTCGCATCCGGCACGTCACGGCGACACGACCACCCCAAACGCTCCGCACCACGTCTCACGAGGCAAGAGACGAGGCGATCCAATCGCACCCCAGGCGCATCCAGCCACCTCACCGGTCTGCGCATCCAGATGCAGCTTCGTTAAGAACCCGTACGCCGGGATCCCGTCACTGCCGTCGCGAATCCAGCGACAACCAGCCACGAGGATGAGGCGGTTAGGCGCGGGGCTCGGCCAATCAGCGCGCGCGAGCAAAACGCTTCCTGGTCGCCGCTGTGCGCGCGCTCTGGCTGGCATGGACGGCTGCCACGTTTGAGGCCTGGGTGTGCGGGGTGTAGAAAAGCGGCGGTGTCCTCGTCGCCATGTCGGGCTGCTGCTCTGGATCTGCTGTGCAAGCGAGACGCCATGGCAGAAAACGCGGTTGCGGAGCTGCCCCAGCTGTGCAAGCTGAGAGAGGCGCTCGAGGTATGTATGCGTTGGATTCGCGGGGACGGTTGTCATCTGACGATCTGAATAGGACGCCTACACGGAAGTCGGCGGGTATCTCGGAGCCCAGCGCTCCGCCTTCATGGACTCCATCGCATCGTTGGAATCGGAAAAGGCCGCTCTCCGGACGGAATTCGACCAGCTGAAAGCGGCAAAGGAAGCCGTTGAGACCGAGAGGCAGAGCCTGCTGGAGGAGTACGTCTCTCTGAGAGCGAGCAAGGAGTCCCTCGAAGCCCGGGTCCTGGGCCTGCAGGATGCCAACGCCAAACTCGTGGCAGAGAACAAGCTGCTGGATATAATAGCAAGTGTCCTCGACCGGCAACCAGTCCCTCCCACTTATCTCCTAACACCCACCCAGGACAAGGATCCCTTTGCCCTCGTTCTCATCGACGGCAACAGCGTCCCGGTACCCACACCAACCTCTTCCTCATTTGTACGTAGACACTAACTCCCAGCCCCACAGATCCGTGCTACCGACGCCCCGAAGAAGTTCTACGGCGGGCTCCTCGCCGCCACCGTCCTCGTCAACGCCATGCACGCCCTCCAACCCGGCTGCAAAATATACGTGCGTGTGTGGGCGGACCTCGCATCTTTGGCGGCCGCCAGCGGAGACAGCTTTACAGAGGAGGAAGCGCGGGAGTTTGCGCGCGGCTTCACGGCGTTTGCGCACTGCGACTTCGTGGACGTGGGAAACGGAACGGGGCGCGCGGGCGCAAAGGTCAGAGGTACCTATCCGCTGGCGATACTATGCGACGCGCTACCGTGCGATAATCCCTCGCTGGGCGCGTGTGGCGGTTGTGGTGGTGGAGTTGCGTCGTTGTGCCATTATGTGCGGTGCTAACGCGCAGCGAGCAGAGGCTTTCGAAGCCAACGTCGGGAACCTGCACTGCAAGCAGATCTTCGTCGCGGACGCAAAGGACGGCTCGGCGTGCTTCCTCGAGCGGTATCGCTTCGGGCGCGAGAAGGAGAAGATCTCGTTGCTAGGACCCGGGGAGCTGGAGCCGGGGCGCGAGGAGCTGGGCGAGGACTTTGGGCGGGTGAGGTGCGACGAGGTGTTTGTTTAGCGTAGAGAGAGCGTGATGGCGGGCGTGGAAATGGACGGGCTGTGGTAATTGTCGCCGTAGGAAGGTAGTTGTTAGTGTAGAGATGAAAATGCTGTGGAGATTCGATGCTTCTGTCGCTAATGTCTTGGCGTGTTTATGTATCTACCCCGCTTACCCCGCACTGCGCCCGTGCTCGCATCTCTACGGCAACTGCGTCCACTCTCTTCCGATGTCATCAACGCTGTCTCCGTCAAGCGAAATTTGGTGACTGTCCTTCCTCACTATACTTAAGAGGTATACATGTTCGTAAGAACTGTTGGCGCCGGGAGGCGTTGGATGCAGTACTAGTAGTCTATTGGAACTACCTTCTGGTAAGAAAGCACCCACAAAGTGCCGCGCGGCTTCTGGAACCTGAATCTGCCGTTGTTGACGCCGGTGTTGCGGAATTGATATAATATTTGGCTCAGTGATATGAGTGATATTAAATGGAAATACTTTTTTATACTGTGGATAGAACAAAGTGATGGTAAAGAGAGCGGGGTTATTCAATGACGAGAATTTGTGGTTTCGTCTTTGCAATGCGTTTCTGGATCTGAGAATTGGGATCAGCTTCGCTACTGGACCCCACGCGCTTATACAGTCCGTTTCCCGTTTGACGCAATATTATCCCCTTAATATAGTCTTCACTATATTCGTTGTCCCTGGTCAGTGGTAAAAAGGCATACTGCGTCCTAGGACTAAGGTCAAGCTCGCCGGTGCCTTCTTTGACAAAGATCCGAAATGTGATTTCATGAGTAGGATCCGGATAATAGACAAAATAGTAGTTTTTAAATCCGTATAATTCTCCGCACCCTCCCAATTGCAGCATTAAGAGCCGTCCAATACAGACAATGTATGGCCAGAAATCCTTGGGGCTCCCCTCTGGAGCAAGCTGTTGACAATCGTCGGACAAAAAGGGGTATGCCAACGGTATATGCTTACATCCGTGGTATCTGGTATGGTATATTCCGTCTGGGTGATGCTCTTGATACGCCCAATGCCATGTTGGTGCTCGATGTTGGGAGCCTCGAGAGGTGACTTTGGCTTCAGATGACCATACCAAGGCGTAAGGAAGCGTTCCACCAAGAATACCGTGCGCATAGATATTACGTGCGAGCCTAGATATACGCATCCCAATACCTTCAATTGCTTTGAAGATGTCTTTATCCGGATAACTCAGTTTTGCTCGGGTATAAGTGTTCAGTATGTGGAACCATTCATCTTTGAGGTCGATTGTTTTCCGGTGGCCCAAATCGCTGCGGGTCCTAGATTCCTTGTAACTCTTTTCGGGTGGTATCTGAGTACTGTTCGGGAGCGACCAGAAAGGTAGGAGTTTTGCCGCCTCTTGAACGGAGCAAGGTCCTTGTCCGGGAAAATCTTCACAAATGGCCATCTCCCCACAATACCAAAGAATCTTTTTGTCTGTGAAGGACAGCATCCTCGGACTCAAGATCATTTCTTGAGTAACCCAGCCTCGATTTAGCAGCGTACTCTCGCTTAGGACCTTAGATGCTTTGCGGATCACGCGATGATGTAGTTCGTCTACAATATTATCCTTTGCCATAACGTAACGACTCACAACGGATGTTCCCATTGGCCGCCATGTAATGAACATGGAATCTTCGTTGTGCAGTTTTCTATGGTGGAAAAGCCCGCCATATGGACTGCTCGCATGCGCCGACCCAATGTTCAAGCAACTATTAGAATATACCTCCTGCATCTGGCCAGCTTCCTGGATCCAGTCATCTTGGGCGGCTTTGTCAACTCCCTGTAGGATGCAATAGCTGTCAATCCAGAGATAGCGTATTCCAAGAGCGCGGATAGTTGTAATAGTCTCTCGAAAACTACGAGGTAGTTTTTCCGACGGTGTTCCAGCCAGGAAATCAGATAAGGAGTTGGTGCTGAGTACAGGGAATTCTTGGGTTCCCCAACAATGGCTCAAAGTAGCATAAGGTCCTGCAATCACAGGCTCGTCTTTGGTAATTATGAGCTTTATCGGCTCATCAGCAACGTCCAGTAGTCGAGTTGGGTACCACTCTGGGTCAAGAGTTCGCTCGCAGCAGCGATGCTCCTTCATGCATTTTTCTAACCAGTGTTGCGCGAGAGTAATAGCATGATCATTGCCAGTCCATAGTTCCGATTTAGAACTACAGGCAAGCTCAAAACAGGGAGTCCACGATTCAATGTTTTCAATGAGGAAGCTGGGTTTGTGGCCGTCGAACATCAGTTTAAAATTGTTTTTTTCCGTTCGTATTATGTCGTAAGAATTTGGGTTGAACAGTTGCTCCTCCGATTTGTTTTCTTTTTTTTGATGATCAACGATCTTGGTGCATATCCAGCAGCCTTGGGTAACTGCTTCTCGATAGCTGTCTTCGGGGGGATGGTGCCTCCGCCAACTGTCATAGTCAGAGTTATAATGGAAGATTCCTCCTTTAAACCAGTACTTCAACGAGTCGATGGAATAATCAGCAAAGATGGATTGGCAGGCAGTACAGAGTGTCGGTGGCGAGAAATCAGACAACATGTCTCGTTAAAGTAGAGAAGAATGTATCCCCCGTGTTCGACTGTTCTGTAGGATGCGGATGGAGAATGGAGTCAGAGGCTTGTGTCATCCATGCAGAGATCTTATGCCAAACTACAGCACCGGCATAGGCGGCAATTTCGGGTATTGAACTTCTCGTGTTCGCATGTATTATGACGTGTCCGCTGCTGCACAGCTACGAATCCGTACCATATATCTAGAAACTACTGGGCAGTAATGCACATATGACTGATATAAAGCCTGGATTGCGTCATTAAAAAGTATGTAATGACCCCGTAAAACCGACTTTGAAAGCCCTTTACCGTCTCTTCTACTACGACACTACTATACAGCCCTACTGGATTTCTTTCAGATCCGTTTACGTAAAGCTAGTATAGTAACTAGTTACTTTAGGAAAGTTATACTAGGGATATATCCATTAGGCTGCGCTTTCGCCTATTAAATAACATTTACCGTAGCAGTCTTTCTTACATCCCCACAGCGCCATTTGGACCCTATGGGACTAATAATGCAAGATACGGGGCATATTAGCTGACGTTAGCGGGGTCGAACAGCTAAATTTGTATCCAAACCCTTCTTTTCCTTCTCACCCCCACGTTACTTGCTCTTTCACTTTCACAACAATGTCTGTCAACCATCTGTTTCCGGTCGTCTGCACCGCGGACCTGCCCAGTACTGTATGCTCCCTTAACCCTCACTTACACCTAGAACTAACAAATCAGGTGGTAGATGCATTCCTCACTCGCGCGCTTAACGGCTCGGAAGCCCTTGTTCCGAACACCGAGCCCTGCCTGGTCGTGTTAACTAGCCCCGCCAACAGCCCGAACTCTGCGCCAACGCACCCTTCTCGCACACCAACCCAGCCTTTCACATCGCCATTCAATGACCAATCTCCCACACAGATAGCCGAATATGTTGGTGGCGCGGGTTTCTTTGCTGTGTTGGACGCGCGATCGGCGGAGGGCGAAACGGCGTTATTAGTTCAAGTGCAACGCGATGGAAGAGAAGAAACCAAGGTCGATGTTCTGCGAATCACGTTTGATGCGGCACAACACGTGCTACAGGCGCTGGATGTCGCGAGTTTAGGCTTTGAGGAGCTGATGATCAACGCGGAGGATCAGGGTGGGGTTTATGGGAGGCCGCCTCAAAGGAAAAGTCCACTGAAGGGTGGGCCAGCGCCACGGAAGAAGTTAGGTGGGTGAAAACGGGCCGAGATTCAGAAGCTGTTTTCGTGAAAACCTATCGCGCTCAACTACCTAATCCTCAATCCATTTTGCCATAAGCCTTTGAATGATCTCCTCCGCCTCCTTCTTGTCAATCTCGATTTCCTCAATGGGATCGGTCTGCAAAAGACTGGATTCGTCCCTTGCATGGGCGTCATCCGGCGTTCTTGAACCGTCCGTATTTTCCTCGGTAGAAACGTCGAGCGGTTCCCGTCTCTTTAACTTTCCTGATTGGTTGTGGCTCGCACCAAAAGATGTACCCGGCGCACCTGTATCAGCTGTACCTTCTTTGGTAGAATTTATAATTGATTCTCGTCTCCTTAGTGTTCCGGAGGCTGCGGATGAGTTTTCGGTGGCGGTGTCGGTTCTTTGTTGTACAGCTTTAGGCGTACGATGCATTCTTCGTCGTATCCAAGTTTTCATAGCTCTAAGATGGCAGGTACGCTCCAATGTTAGGTTTCGGTGGCCTATAGCGTTGATTGTGGATTTAGGTGCAGCGGTACTAAAACCACTCCCATACTATGGTATTTAGTAACAAATCAGCTTTGTTATGACCGCTGTGTCTTGACTTACGTGTTTTTGTTTCTCTGTAATCCACATCAATGTTTGCAGAGTCAGTGCTCCAAAGTTGAAAGCTTGCCCGTCATCGCAAAAATTGGCCATGACCAGTTCGCCGCCAACCGATTGAAGATGCCGTAGTAGAATCGGACGTTGGACATTGTTGAGGTTGGAAAGAAACTCAAGTGTACCAGCCGCATTAAGTTCCTTTTGTAGCTTCATATATTCCAAGATCTCCTCTTGCTGAAGCTCAACCGGGTGGATACTGCAGCGGATATCTGGTGGATCAGTGTCTACGTTTACATCCATCATCCAAGCTTCCAAGCATCTTTGCTGTGCGTAAGGCTGTAAAACCGAAGTGGTGCTGCTTTCCGTAATATCCGAAAGCCAGTTGTCGACGCCTCGGTGGAATTCACCTGGCTTCACGTATCTCCGGGTGCTCTGCTTGGTGGAAGTTCCTTCCGTAGAGATTATCCTTACGCTCGCAACCTGACTATCTTCCCTAGCACTTTCCCCAGTATATGGAGCAGAGACGTGTGTTTTGAAGGGCTTGGCGACATGTGAGGATGGGACCTCTTTGTGGTCCGTTTTGACAAGAGCCGTGCTCAAATGGTCTGCCAGCCCCAATAACGAATTAGTAAATAAAACTTCTATTTAATAACACCTCTTAAGCATATCTACCTGGAGATCTTAGTTGCTGTGCTTGGGTGTTGCGTGGACCGGAGCTTCCTGGAAATACATTATTTCCCGTCAAGTCAATTTGTTCATTCAGCCGCATGATCGATGTTATTAATTGTATGCGCTCTTGACTTTTCCTGTCTAGCAATTCTAGTGTAGCTGGCTCTGGACCCATTCGTTGCAGCTGAGCCAGGTTGAGTGCGAGAAGAAATGTAAGCTTTGAGTTTTGTATGTCCATTCGGAGTTTCAAAATGTTGCTTTCCTTGTAGAAATAGCCTGTACTCTCTTTTAAAGACAACATGATTTTTCCGGCTGTAGAACCTCTAAGCTGTAGATTTTTGTTTGGTTTTCCAACCTCATTTTGTACAGTTCCGAAAATGTTGCTACAGTTGGCGAGTGCCTTCTCGATCAAATATGAATTAAGTCGACTACCACCGGAAATGAGAATATCTCTGAGTTGCTCCCTTTGATAAAGAACATGTAAGAAGATTCCAGCACTGAATGGATGCCTTCTCGATGTACAACTTACAAAATGGCGCACAAAGCCAGGATGTCATTATGAGCTGTCTCAAGGTCTCTTGGCGCGCCTCTGGCAACCTGAATGAAGTTGAACAAGCCAGCAGAAACTTGGATGCCGAGGCTGATGACACCAAACACATTACCAGCCACGTCGAATTCTGACATGATGAGTCGGGAAATTTTTGTTGAGTTGAGTTTGTGAAAGTGAGTGAAGATAGTAGAGTGTTTGTGAAGGTCGTCGCATTACCCCACCTACGTGTCTAAAAATAACCGATGTCCAGTAACTACGTGTATCCACAGGAAGCACCACACTATGTGTACGAAGGTGATTGAGTGGCGTGGAATCATAGTCGCAAGCCTGATATTTTTGTAGGTATCACTTTCGGAAGTTATCGGCGATGTCTTCAAAGTCAAACGCAGCATCGATGCTGCCGTCTTCCTTCCATGCCTTCACTCTCTCACCAAACTGTCAGATAACTCCATCTGCGCGAAGTCAGTATTATAGGGTTGCTCCGAAAAGCAATATTAGTTGGTTGAGTGTCGACAGTCGTAGCGCAGTGACCGACTTCGGGACAATTTTCGTACCCCACAACACCGACCCGGCGCACATAATTGCTGCGATGCACGTGTGTTTGCCTTATCGATTGTGGCAAAAGCACACTTTCTTGGAGCTTGCTTGGCACAGTTTAAGATAGACTGGCTTCCAGAACGGAGAATGTTGAGTTTTCTTCTCATCGACGGGACATTCTGCAACCCAAAAATCGTCCCATTATATTCAACTCTCCTCAGGCATCTCTCTCTAGGTTCGCGTCGTAATGAAAGGTACCTAACGCTCATCGGATCCTGCAGATTCTAAAACAGGCTTGATCTACAACGGCTAAGGCGTGCTGGGCGAATTTACGGGGCGTTGTGGGGCCGGAGTGCCTGTGCGGTCCTGTCTGATTCCGGAACGGGAAACGTACCCAATAACCAAACATGATAGGTGAGGATTTAGCATTCGTTATAACTGTGACTACCGTGCGGGGCTGTGTAGAGCTGCGCATGACTAAGGTTGCGGAGCTGAACCCTAGAATGGTAGCGGTACTAGCCTCTTACGTTCTTCTACACGATAGGACAAGACGACTTTTGAATTGGGAAATAATAAAATATCTTGGAAACAGGTTCCCCTGTCCTTATCCAACTAGTTGTATTTCTACTGTAAGTCCATCTTAACTTGAATAGTTATCTCCGCGTGGATATTAGATAAGGCTGAAGTAAGAATTGTTAGTGCTGGGGAGCGGTGTAAGCTAAGCGATGACATATTAACTGTGTTGCTAATTCTAAGATGTAGGTATTCTGGGGCAAAACGAATGGAAACGTTAATTTTAGTAAAAGTAATGGTTCACTATAGGGTAGGATTATACGGATGGAATACGAATTTCAGCTATGCAAAAGGTATAAAAGCAACAACCGTCTTCTCTACAAGTCTCCATCAACAAGCCACAACCAGAACAACAACCGCATCAAAACAACACACACACAAATCATCTCTATTCCCCGAATCACAATAACCAACATGCTCTTCAAGCCCGCCGCCCTCGCCACCGCTCTTCTGGCTTTCACAGCCATTGCGGCCCCTGAAGGCATCAACGCGGAGAAGCGCCAAGGTACTTCCAACCCCTACCACCATTATTCCCAGGGAAAGGTTGCTAACAAGTCATTTCGCCTCATCTAGACTTGACGACTGAATCCAAAAGTAGCATCAGTTGCAAAACGCAGAACGAGCTCGCGGGTGCTTGCCAGAAATACTGCGGCTGCAGGGGCAAGGGCACCGATCATAAGGCTTTGTGGTGCGATGAGAACGTGGTTAAAAAGGCGGCTTGCGAGGATAACGACTGTATTTGCAAATAGGGTGGATTGGTAGTGGAGGTGGAGGAGTAGGAGGTAGCGTGCGCTATGGAGGTTTGGTTACTGGCTGTGTGTGGTTTTTTGCGGCTTTGTACAGCTCTTTCACTCGTTTTAGTTCTGTTATTTGTTTGGGGAATAGAAGAAGCTTCGTATACTATACGAAAAATTGAAAGCCAATTAGCTTAGTAGCCTTTGTTTGTGTATATATCCATCGCATTGTTAGAGGATTTGGTAGTGCTGTGTTCGCTGCGACTTACACCAGCAGCTGCGCTGCCAGAGCTTCGCGCCCTCACGCAAATAACGATTTGATGCCAACGACCTACGTACCAGTATTAGCTAAGTTGCATGGATATGCTGATACAGAGACCGAGAAAGCCAGGTCTGGAAGGACGGCGGTATAAGGTCTCAGTAAACCAGCATCAGATTATTCCTTCCATGTTTTTACTCGCGATACGACAAGAGAAAATGGATGAAGGAAGCTTATTTAGAGCGTAAAGCAGCTAGAACTAAGAGAAATTATTGCTTTTTGTAAATGCTATCTTGCACGTCTGTATTCTGTTGCTAACTTACGATTTGCATTAACTCGACATGAAGATGCAGAAACAATCCACTAAGTAATTATTTCTCACCGGCCTGAAACTGGTAATCCATCCGAAGCACTGAGTAGCCGCCTCGAGCGAAAGGAAGCAATTACCGATAATTGCTATTGGTCTACTTACCCGCTGTAAGCTCTTTTAACCTTAGCTTTTTGCTGGAGTTTTATTGCATGATGAGATGGATGATCCATAAACAGTCTACGACGAGTGCTGATGACGCCACAGTATTGAGATGTCGGCTGATTTGCCGGTTGTACGGCTGTTTATCCTAGACGACGTCCGTATTATCCATGTGATAAAAGCGTAAAACTAGACTTGCACAGGTATCACATAAGCGCTAACGAAACTTGGAAATAGGTGTGCTTACTCCTTGGAATCCTTCGCGTACTTGTGGAGCTAGTATTTTCGTATCTGCTTAGCCATCTCATGTTAAAATAGAATTCATGTCAAATCCAGGAACTGGTGGGGAGACCATATTCAGTTATAAAAGTGTGCGGTGCAGGTGTGTAAGTAGACAAACAAACACCACAGCCTTCTCTACTCTTTACTTCTCTTTACAACAGTCTTCCAAGATGCGTTCCGGCAAAATCCTCAGCGCCTGCGCCATCTTTGCGTCCTCCGGCGTCCTTGCACAGGAATACCTTAAAGTAACCAACACCTTCGTTACCACTGCCCCGAGGCCGCCAGCGAGTGTGGATATTGAAGTCAGGGCGTATGATCCATCCACCGAGACCGAGAGTGATATCGCTACTTGCTCGAAGTTTTGGTACACGGATGTGTCTGGCTGGCCGCAAGAATTCGTACGTACCGTAACATGCAGACACGACATTATGGACTTGACAACTGACTCGAACGTCCAGGTCGCCTGCGACAAACCGGCCTGGAACTGGTACATCTCGACCTATACCAGGCCGCACATCTTCGACGTTGAGCTCTCTCATTCGTTCGACGATTCCGTGCCTGCGGAAGAGGGGTACGTGTCGCCCTTGCATACTTTAAAATATTTTGCTAACAGATTTGTCCACCATAGCTTAAAGTGGCATCGGGAAAGATTCGGTCGCTTTTCCGTGGCCGAAAACGACTTCACATGCAACCCGGTTCATTCCGGTCAAGTTGAAACTTGTCGTACGGGTCCGAGAGACGTTGTGGTCTATAATGAGACGTACACGAATGGGAACGGTACAGTGTTCTGGCGCGTACCTGAATAAGGGGTTCAGAATGAAGGATGCCCGGTTCAGCTTCTGCTCAGCCAGGGCATGTACGTACAAACTGGACCGAACTGTGTTTGCATTTTTCGCAGTGTCACGAAAGTAAATCGAGTTTTAGTTGTCACGATTTGATCCAATGCAATGTCATCACCATTTGAATACCCGGAGCGAAAGAGCACACCACGTAAGCACTTTCTCACTAAAAAGCAAGACCTGGCATTATTATCAATCAAACCAGATATCTTTTCTAGCTCTAGCTTCTCATTCAGTAAGAAACTTTTTGTACTACTAAAAATAATCCTGCTAATCTGGCGACGCGTAACCTTCCCTACTGAGATGATAAGCCACGTAGGTAGACCTTCCGCTCGCATTCCGACTTAGATGCGCCCCAGCCGGTTTAGCGTCGGAATTGAAGAAGCCGACGCTTTTATTCCCGTCTTACATCCATCTCTTATTCGCCCTCAGCCTCCAACAAACTAGTGACAAAGAGCAACATGACTGAACGCAATATGGCCAGCATAGCGCAGCTCGAGGCTTGCACCGACGAGCTCGCCGCCGCGGTAAAAAGCCTCTCGATACACACCAGCAGAGTCCCGAACACTCGCTTGTCTCTTCGGAAACTCCGGGCGATGTGCGGCGGTCCATTCTCGCCAGCATATTCAACATCCAGAAGCTGCTTGCCGAGCCAACAGACTTCCTCGGCCAGCTTGCCAGCCAGGTATGCTTCCACTCGAGAACATCGAAACTGAACTGACGTGGTGGGCGCAGACTCAGCTGCTAGCTTGCTTGCAATGGCTGGGAGAATTCCAGGTGCTCGCGTGCATCCCCCTCAGCGGCAGCGTATCTCTCAAGGACGTTTCCGACTTGGCAGGCGTCCCCGAAGCGCACCTGGGCCGGGTGGTGCGGATGATGGCGACGGCCGAGTTCCTCTGCGAGCCGGAGCCCGGCTACGTCGCCCACAGCGCCTTGTCGGCACCCTTCGTCGCCCAGCCGTCCTATCTCGACGCCGCCATGTTCCTGGCAGACACGGCGGCGCCCGCGGCGTTCGGGATGACGGCAGCCACTCAACGCTTCGGAAACTCTCGGCTGTCTCACAAGAGTGCTTACAACGTCGCCTTTGACACGCCCACACCTTTTGGCAGCGAGTTTCAGCGGCGTCCGAAACTTCAACGCCAATGGCCGGCTTACCTCCGCTACGGGACGGGTGAAGTGGGCGATAGCGTCGGTGACGTTCTGACGTGCCTGGATTCGCTCCAACTAGAGAATAATTCATCGGTAGTCGAAGTGAGTCTGTCTCATCGGTCCCGAGCCCCTCCCGAGCCCCGACTAACAGTGGTAAATTCAGGTAGGAGCGACTTCGGCCGAAATAGCTACGACCCTTGCCTATCTCTACCCGGCATTTCGTTTTGTTGTCCAGATGAGCAGTCACGGCATACCGGCTTCTCAGCCCCATCCCCGAGTCGCGATTCAAAAACGAGCCCCAGGCGCGCAGCAGGAGGTCCGCGATGCAACCGTCTACATTCTGCACCCGCCCCTGCCTTCCCCTGCCGTGCCGTCAGAATCCCTCGCCGCGCAGTTTATCACTGATCTGCGGGTGCACATGGACGTGCTCTGCGAGAACACCTCGGCGACGCTTATTCTGTGCACCAACCTACTCCCGGAACCCGGGACCGTAGGTCTGCAAGAGGAAACGATGGCGCGGGTGCGCGATCTTTCACTGATGCAGTTGGCTAATGGACGTTGGTTCGATGCAGCCGAGCTGATGGAAATGCTGGATGGCGTGGGGGATAGTAAAGGGAAGCTGGTTCTGGTGAAGAAGACGCAATCGCGCAACAGCAGTGTGCTTATTCTGGAGGTGCGGTATCGGCCGTACTCTGAGCGGTAGGAGCTAATGGCAGTGTCATTTACTTTTGTGAAGCTGGGCGCGAGGAATTGGACGCCGCTTGTCCTTCTAGATTACTGCTACCTATGGAGGTATATATGCTGCTATCTAAAAGAACACGTTTCTTGTTGAGATCCTTAATTCCTTGCAGTAGAAGAACGTGTGGTGTAAGGGAGTCAGTTTATTG
>NW_022983555.1:128046-128924 GCF_010093885.1 Aplosporella prunicola CBS 121167
GTTTGCCTGTTGTCGCACTGGATGAAAAGGTGATGGTCTGGACTGAATTGAATTTGTTGAAAGAGACGCTCCCACCAAAGGAGTTCTTTCGCGGTTGTAGACAGTGACAGAAATTCGGCTTCTGTACTAGAGGTTGTGACCGTTCTTTGCTTTGTAGCTTTCTAATCGATCGGTCCTTGGAACAGCTGAAAGACGTATCCTTGTGAAGACTTTCTCGTATCTAGGTCGTTTGCAAATGAAGCATCGCTGCATGCGAGGAATACACTTTGTTGGTTATTGCAGATTCTACTGAACTCGATTGCTAGATGTTTAGTCCTAACGAGATATTGAATAACGCGGTTGGCCAGCTGTAGGTGTCTTTGAGACGGATTTTTCAGGTGTTCTGCGAGCTTGCTGGAGGCCTGGGCGATGTCTGGCCTAGTAATGACTGCAGCGAAGTTGATCGATCCAATTCTTTGTTGATAGGTATAGATCTCCTGGTCTGAAGCTTGAGAAGTCGAAGCTTGAATGTCTTCTACGGGTAATGGTGTTTGCGGATATTTCTCCAAGTTGACATTGAATTTGCTTGCTAGTTTGTCAATGTAGGAATCTTAACAGAGCTAAAGCTTTCTCTGAGGCCTGTCTTAAATAATCCTGATTGCGAGAAACCATTCGAGTTCTCCTAGAATTCGAAGATCATAGATATCGAGAATCTTCTGCTGGAATTGCAGGACGTGGGATTCGTTTCCTTGAGAATAGATGACTGTAATGTCATCAACGAAGAAGAATAGTAGCATAAAATTATTTTAGAAGAGACAGTTGACTCCTGGAACCTGAGAGAGTCCAAGATCATGTAGAGTTGCTAAGAGATGGTTGTGCCAAAGTGCCGGCGATTGTTT
>NW_022983555.1:133808-134078 GCF_010093885.1 Aplosporella prunicola CBS 121167
AGCTTCGGGATGCTTGAGTATTTGTTTAAAGGTAGTTGGTTCAGGCGGTAGTTAATCTCTATAAATTCTGTTCGAGTTTAGAAGATCTTTAGAGATGTTAAGTCCTACTACAAAAGCGGTAAAGAATGGAGCATTTAGAGTTTCCTGGATTTCTATAAGTGCTGCGGAATAAGCTTGTTTTCTGTTAGATCTCCGTCTTCCGTCGTTCACCCCCTCAGGTAGGATATTGTCTGCAGTTATCCTGCCTGAAATCTGATTTGCGCGAGGTGC
>NW_022983555.1:137463-137735 GCF_010093885.1 Aplosporella prunicola CBS 121167
GTCTTCATTGAAAATGACGTCTCTAGTTCTAATAACCTTGTGTTGACTAGGGATCCAAATGCGAAAGATGTTTGTGGAATTATAGCCAATGAGATGTCCAAGGTGAGCACGTTCTGCAAGTTTCTGGCTTCGTGCTATGTGCTTCTTCAATGTATAGGCTCTGCAGCCATAAACACGAAGATGTGAGAGATTTGGCTTGTTGCTAGTGACTGCCTGGAAAGGTGTTTTCCAGTCGAGTTTGTTCTGTGGCGTACGATTGCAAATGTAGCCAG
>NW_022983555.1:140065-160687 GCF_010093885.1 Aplosporella prunicola CBS 121167
GAAACAGTGTAGACAGCCTTCCGCCGTCTAAAACAAGTGTTACACTAGCTTATCAAGCGAGTGAACCGATAAGATTTGATCAAAGATTGATCTCAAAGGGAATAGGCGCAAAAGGATGCGATTCCGGGCTCATAACTGTGAAGCTGGGCGCGAGGAATTGGACGCCGCTTGTCCTTCTAGATTACTGTTACCTATGGAGGTATATATGCTGCTATCTAAAAGAACACGTTTTCTCTTTAGTAGTGGTAAATAAGTAGTGCAGGGGTAAGGCTGTTGTGTAACAACTAAATAATGAGGCTGATAAACGAGATGTTGCACCCCAACGGCGCCCACCCTATTTGGCTGTCCTTTTTACCAAATTCGACAGCCAAATTAGGCAATATCGGCGCCTGCCGTGGGCGGGCGTCGATCTGGCCAAAATGGCCGCCAATTTGGTGTTGATGTTGTAGATCGTATCAATTTTCGTACATTTAACCGAATCACCCGTGCTGGTCTGCGAGTCAGCTACAGTTCTTCGTTCTCCGCTGTTCTCCGCTATTTCACACCAAAAAACTCGGAGAATATTGGAGAAAAAGAAGACTACTAAATATCACGAACCATCTACAACTCCGCAAAAAAAAAGTGCTAAAAACACCTCAATCGTCACCGCGCGCGTGCGCTGTTGGCCTGCTCACCCGCCCCGAACGCGTTGTGCCACCGTCCCGGGCCACCCCACTGCCTCGTCTTACGCGCCCACCGCGTCCTCGGCGTCCTCCGCGTCCCTCTACAGTAGCAGGTGCCTCTGCAGTAGTAGGTGCCTCTGCAGTAGCAGGTGCCTCTGCTACTGTAGAGGACCCTCCTCCACGCCCGCTACGCCCGCCACGCCCGCCACGCCCGCCACGCCCGCTACGTCCGCTACGCCCACTACGTCCTCCGCGTGCTACTCCGCGTACTGCTCTACCCGCTGCTTCACCCGCTGCTCCTATAGAGGACTCACCCTGCTGCGGTGGGTTCGAGCACTGGCTCCCTCCATGGCACCTGATACCACATTCTCGACCCTCCTTTCGGCAAACACACCTGTTATTATTACACCCTCGCGTACACTGGCAACTGGGGGCAATCATGCCAAGAGAGAGGCCATTTTGCTGTGTTGCTTGGCGTACTGAGATGCGCTGATTCGCCTCAGGGGTATCAAGATGATCAGGGCGCTGGGCGGGTTGTAGCAGGGCCAGCTTGTGCGGAGGGAAAGGTCGATTAAGAACACCGAAGGGTGTTCTTACAGAATACATCTGGCCAATTACCTCATGGATAACACCGATTAACATCTGCGGAGCACCCCGCTGGTCCGCTTCAGGCACCTTCGCGCCTACAACACTGCCAATAGTGAACGGTGGCATGGCCTGTGAGGTGTTTGATTGCTTTACCATCCTCTGGCGCTCATTATCACCAAGTCGGCGGACTGTTGCGTCAGTTGCGGAGCGGTCCCACCCTCTATCAGTAGGCGCGGGTTGCTTACTAGCCGCGTGTTGAGCGAGCGGAGGCTCACTGGCCGCGTGTTCAGCGTGCGGAGGATGCTCCGCGGGGTGCTGCTCAGGGGGTTGCTCCGCACGTTCAACCCGCTCTGCTCGCTCTGCTTGTAGTGCCCGCAGCGCCTGTAGCGCCTGCTCCGCCTTCTCCGCCTGCTCCGCTTGCAACTGTAGAGCGCGCTCTGCAGTCTCCTGTAGTCGCTCCTCCTTTATCTGCTTAGCAGCAAACGCCTCTCTCTGCGCCCAGGCGAGGCGCTCCATGCCTCTTCGAACCGACTCTGGAGCATCAGGACGTCGCAGTAGCTCCTGTTCTGCTGATGGAGGAGAGATACGAGCAGCGCGGGGCGTAAGCGGCAGCGGCCACCGAATCAGTGAAGTATAAGGACTCTGTGAGGGACGCGGAGGCAGTGGGGACTGCGGAGGAGGCTGTTGTGAGACACGCGGAGCGGCCCGCGGCGGGGTATCGTGCGTTAGATCGATCGTTTCGACAGTAGTAGTTCGTACGCGAGGCCGCATAAGCGTCGAAGGTAGCGGCAGGTCCGACGAAGATGAAGAGTGGTACGGGTCTTCTTCGGAAGGCGATATTTGGCTGGGTCTTGGCGATAAATTGGAACTGCGGGTACCCGACGGGTCTCCTATCGGACCTGCTACAACCTCCGCAGCTCCCGCAGCGCGCTCTGCTGGTTGCTCGTTCGCTCGCTCGTTCGCACGCGGGCCAGCGCTCGTTTGCGAACCGTCGCCCGCCTCGTTCGCTCGCCCGCGAGTCCTCCCCCGCTCGTGCTCCGCAGTATCAGCGTCATCTGAGTCCTCCACCTCCATGTCCGCTGTAGTACTGTCATCACCGGAGCTCTCCGTAATGTTGTCCTCAACTATCACTGGCGATTCGGCCCTCTCGTGTAGGGGCCTTCGTACGCGCCCAATCCTTATGTTACGGCCGAAGAGGACTTTGTGAGCAGACATCCCAATGTTCCGCCGTGGTGTAGCATTCGACTGCAGAGTAACGTCCACACAGGCATGAGCGAAGCCAGGGTGGCCCCACGCAGTACAGGCCTTCGCAAGCTTCGTTTTAATATCCCTATTGCCTCTCTCAACACCACCCTGGCTCTCTGGGTGATAAGGAGCGCCAAGAGTGATCTTTATACGATAGTCCTCCATGAGAACACGTACAGCGCCCTTGAATTCAGTGCCGTTATCACAGTGAAGCATCTTCGGAGCGCCGAATGCCTGTATCCAGCGTAGTATCCCTGAGGCAACTGCTCGTGCGGTTTTGTTCTGTAGAGGGACTAGCTGGGAGAACTTGGAGTAGTGATCGCGTATGTGTAGTACGTATTTATCCCCTGTTACCGGGTCAGGGTGATTGGAGTAGTCAACGAGATCTACTTGTAGGCGTTCAAATATCTCCTTAGAGAGGATCGGCGTTATCCGCGCTGGAGCAGTAGGGTGGTTCCTCGTGCGAATACACACTTGGCATAGGGGTAGGAGGAACGCAACATCGTTACGGGTAACACCGTAGTGCTGGGAAACAACATGCTTATATGTTGATTCGATAGCTATACAGTAGTGTATATTAGTAGGCGGTTTTACTAGTAAAAAGACGTCTTTATATATAGTAATATACATACCAGTATGGCCAGTATCTAGGTGTGCGTCCTGAATAGCATCAAAAACCTCGCTCTTACGCAATACCTTTCTCTCCTCATACCCCTCACCGGCCTTCTTATACAGGCCTTCTTTGCCACCTTCTCCCTCATAGAAGGTATAGTTATCCTTGGCATGACGGCGGGCACGGCGATCGACGTTAGTTCTCGTAGGCCTGCCAGTGAGCCACTGTCGAAGCTCGTAGTACTGCAGAGCACTAATGTGCCTTGTATTATCCCCAGTAGCTTCGATCATGGCGCTGAAGGACTCGCGCGCAGCGGAGGTAAAGGGCTCAGTAACCCGCTCTGGGACGTAGGGACGCGGTAGGAGCGTAGCAGTGGTGTTAGCAGGGCGGTTCTCAACACCAGCAGCAGGGCCGGGTGTAGCAGAGTGCTCAGCAGGGCGCGCGGGAGCGGCGGAGGACAAAGAAGACATGTTGTAAACCGTGCTTGGTAAAATGGAGAAAGCGTTGAAGCTCACTGACCTGCTGCTGCATTCTCAAGCCCGTTTTATGGGCGAAAAACAGGCCTCTACAATACATCAACGCGTGTTCAGACTTTTGCTTTTGCGAAGCACTACCAGGCATAGTATATTATATAACCAGCGGGCCTCCATACCGACGCAGGAGGGACTGCTGCTACTGCAGGCGCTGCTGCAGATGCGGCTCGGTGATGATAGCTGATTTGGTGTTGAACAGGGGTCGTTCAGGGGTCGAGTCAGTAGGTGGCGTGATGCCTCATATATTTGCAACATCAACACCAAATTGGCGGCCATTTTGGCCAGATCGACGCCCGCCCACGGCAGGCGCCGATATTGCCTAATTTGGCTGTCGAATTTGGTAAAAAGGACAGCCAAATAGGGTAGGCGCCGTTGGGGTGCAACAGAGAGTTATCGGAATGATCCTGGCTGACAACTTAATTTCCGTTAAGAAATCTCCAGACAGCCGCTTCTACTTCAAGTTTTTTGACTTTGTGCGTTTCATTAACCGGAAATTCTTGGAGCCCAATTCTTTCCAACAATGACAAACCTCCCAGTTCGTAGTCGTTGCCGAGGGTATACAGGACATGAGATCTTATATCATCTTCGCTCTTCCCATTGAAACTTTTCAGTACAGCATAAGGCTCATGGCCGAGTGTTGGGTGCGGCACTGCGACCACTGACGCCTTAGGGTGAACCTCATGTTAGTAGTTTGAAATAATAACGCAAGGGTCTCAATGGGAGGGGGTACTTGAGCAGATGTAGACTTACTTGTGAGTCGACATATTTTTCTAGACAACTCTCGATGGCGGCGGGCATAACGGCAATGCCGTTGCGCTTGATCATGTCCTTCTTTCGACCGAGTATGTATACGAGACCGTCATTGGCGATCATCGCAATATCGCAAGTGTTGAACCAGCGACCATTGTTATCCTCATAGAAAGATGATTCTGACACTTTGTCCATGTAATGAGGAATGAGGCTACCGCTGCACAGATGTAGCTCTCCAGGTCGATCTCTTTTCGACACTGTGCCCTCAGCGGTGTCCCATATCCGTACAACTGCTCCAGGAGCGATTGTGCCGATCGGGCATATCTCTCCAAAGTAGGGTATGTTGGAGGTTGGTGTACTGAAAAATGGCCATTTGAAGGAGCCCCCGCCTTCCGTCATTCCGTGATTAATGCAAATTTTAGCACAGGGGAAAAGTGCAGCGCATCTGATCAACAGGTCTTTGGTCACCGCATCCCCACCTAGTTGGATTGATCGCACTGATTCCACGTTGAAAGGACGAGATGCGAGCCGCTGTCCTATGGAGTGCACCATAGCAGGCGAGAGGACGATGAAAGTGACATGATACTTTTCAATTGCGTCTGCCATGTCATCAACCGAAAACCCACGTCCTGATGCGACGACCGCGCCACCCTCTTTCCACGTTTGTAGCATCTGAGCAGGAGCAATGGCTCGGGAGTTGTGTGCTTGTTGAAGTGCCAAGGCGCAATTGTCACCATTGAGAAGCCAGGACTGGGATATTAAGACATGGCTCATACCGCCGGCTCGCAGAGGACAGCCCTTAGGCTGACCGGATGTTCCAGATGTGAAAAGAATAGAGTGAATCCGGTTTGGATCATCATCCCTCGCGGCATCAAGGAGCTCGTCTTGGCTCAGTGATAATTTGGGCTCGTCGATAGCGAAATCGAGCAGAGACTTCCAACCGTTGGGGGCGTCGCCTTGTAGGGAGATATACAAAGGTTCCGCGAGATGCGATTCCACTACTGCAGTTTGCAGTACTTCAGCTCCGGTCGCGTTCGGAACTACGATAAGAGATGGCTTCACCATCTTCAAAGTGTTCAGGAGCACAGCTTGTTTCGATGTGTCCAAGGCCGAAGGGTCGACGCAAACATACGTCAACCTCATGATGATGCAAGCCCACAGCAGCACACAGTGTTCGCCGCCATTCGGAATCATCATGAGTATTATCGATTTTGGCTGCACACCGTTCGCAAGCATGCCGGTGGCTAGTATCTTAGCCATGTGGTGTATTTGACTATAAGTCAAAGCCAGACATCCAAAGTCGTTCTTGCTGCTTTGCTGCGGGGTGCCGATTATCTCCAATAGGTCGGATAGGTGGCTTTCAGGCTGGTGTGTACAAATAATGGCAGTCCCGTGGGGGTTCTTTCGCAGGCCTTGCTCAATGAGCGAAAAGATAGATGATTGATTGTCCAGAGGGCCACCGTCAATCTCGGCCAAATGCATTTCGTGGGTAGTGAGGCTTGTCTCGTACATGATTATCCCAGACGGAAATCCAAATGAGACAAAGCGGTGAACAATAAAACAAAGACGATGACTATGTTGTAAAGATGTTTATTTCTCTTCGCATGTGTAGCATAGAAGTTGATGGAGGGACAAACAAGAATTAGCAGACTTTAAGTAGTTTCGGAATTATAACAGTATCGATTTATTGCTCAACGAAAGTAGGTACCGCTGTCCGTAACCAGCGCCACGCGGCTTTAAATCATTTTCTCTATCATTAACGCAAGCTCTACAGAAATGGATGCGGCCAATTATTGATCTGCATAATTCATAGGTGCTAGCAATTAGCTGTTTGAAAGTGATACCCACTTTCCGCCTTTAGCGAGTGGATTCGATGGTAGACTTTCTTCCATCAACACAACTTGGAAGCTATAGTAAGGAAACAAATTGGCCGAAGCGGCCTATCGGTGACCGTGACATGAGGGCTGAGCTTACTTCTCCGCGAAAAGTCGGGGCTCGGCATGAGCATCGGAGAGCGACTTTAGATGTCCGAGGTTATTCACTAGAAACTGAGCTAGAGATGTACGAATGGATGAGCGAGAAAGATTGACTGTGAGCAGCAAGCATGTCGTAAATCAAAGTTAACGTTTCGAGGAAAACAATTAAATTGATTTAATGTTCCCATTGGTCCCAAATTCTAGATCCTAAAGCATCACATGCAGCTCAAATCCATGAGTTGAAGTATCGTCTCACACATTCTGAGAGAGTCATCTTCTCCACTTTTAAAACTCAAATCCTCCAAATATGGCCAGAGACCCAAGTGCTGCCCCCGCGAGAGGAAAGAGTGATCGGACTACATGCAAGCAACGCCACTGAACCAAAAGCTTCTGGGCTTCTTCCAAAGCTATTACTGGTGTTTCTTTATTCGCGGCCTCCAGTTCAAACATTGTATTGTTCAACGGACGCATGATGATCAAGGTGAAGGGTACCATAACCAGGGTTATGATGCCAGCCAACAAAAACGAACGCCATGGTCTCTTAACTGCGCGGTTTTTGATTGCGGCGTAGCCATACAATGTGAAGACGGCAACCCCCAGTGTTGGCATCATTTTGTGGCCGTAGTAGTACAAACGGCCCCATTGCTGAAGTAGATGAGCGGGCTGGGTTACTGTGTCGAGAAGGACTGGGACAGCTATTAAAGAAATATCCATCATAGCTCCTGTTTAGGGATATTACATATCAGTAAAAGAATAATGCGTTAAGAGCAATTTCTACGCACCGGACAAGAAAGAGCCCGCAATTAAGGCAGCGACCTGAGAGCCACTCGTAGGATGCGACTTAGTGGCCATGGTTGTAAATGATTTCCGAGAGTCTCGGCAAGAATTGAGTTTTCGAAGGTGAAAATGTATGGACACCCATCGGTGCGCTGTATATATGTAAGATTGGCGTACTAGTGTAGGTAGCCGCAGAGAATTAGGCAAATCACCAATCGGAGCGCTACATTTCAAGGAGACCGAACTAGAATAACCCTTCTATCCGGTAAAGGTATGGTCTGACCTTGTAGATTATTTCTTTTTTCTTTTTCTTTTTGCTTAAATGTTTGCAGCCTACGGCTACGATATATTTAAGTAATTTGATGTACAAAATTTCAGATACAGTTGTTAACATCGATTGGAGAAAAGTCAGTAAGTGTAAAGATATACTAATACACTACTATCGAGCTCTAGCAATCTCGCTTTGGGTGAAGGCAACTTTGTTTATTAAGCAAGCTGTGTAACAGGTGACGTAGCTGGTCGGGCTCCGAAGGAGGGGAAGTTAGTCCAGTTTTAACCATAATAGAAAACACTAATGAAACAAACCCCTATTCGGCATTGCTTTTTTAAGATATCGGAAACATAATAAGAAGCAAGTGCAATTTTCGGTGGCCGGATATCGAGCCCTGAACCTGTCGGAACCAGTGCCCATCGGTACAGCCCGCAATGCAGCTGCTAATGTCGACTTTAGTGGAGAAAACGGCCATCGATCAGAGCGCATTCATTCTAACTTCAACTGGCACTTATAAAGTACAACGGTATCAGATGTTTTGTGCAATACCATGTTTTCAGATATAAAGAGAATTACTTCAATGATCCGAATGAAGCGCGTGAATCTTCGGCATTTGAGATTTTATTGGGTTTTCCGAACATGACGCAAAGAAACAAAAATCCAGCTTCAACATGATTTGATTCAAATGGTCATTTGTAGAGCTGTCTGCTCCCATCGTGCAGTGTTCACTGTCGCCCGTACCTCAAGTATTTTCTTTGATGTTCTCAAGTCGGGCACGTCGCAGAATTGTCCTTTATTCTTCAAATAACGACAATTTAAATAGGCCTTCGAGCAGAGGCTAAGATGTCTAGAGTGTACTGAATCTACTTGAATGGAGCTTTCCTCGTAGAATCTCTTGGAAGTGTTATACAAAGAGAAATCTCGCAATTGCTTTCAATAATTCCTTGCTATTCCCTGCCCGGGTAACAATCTTTCCGAAAGCTAACTAACTCGTTCCCTGGCATGCGGTTGAAGACTTCAACTTCTAGAGGTTTGGTATGCATAGGTTGTGTCGCTGCAAAGTAAAGCTTGAGGTAGTCCTTCGTTTGCGGGTGCTGTTCATTATTGTGTTAGCAAACAATCAAAATAATTAATAAGCTGTGTCTAAGGAGATATATATTTTGGAAACAACAGTATTTGCGGCTTACTTTCATCACATCCTCCGTGCTTGCGTTCCAATTTTCAATCAACTTGAACACGCCAGGCTGCCTCGCATCTTGGAAAACCTCAAAAAAGGTATTGGCAGGCTCTTCAACGATTCTGTCAAATACAGGCTTGAGCGCCTTTAAGAATGCATCGTTGTTGGAAGGGTCAATGGTGATTTTGATCTGAACCGAGACAGAAGGACCGGAATACTCCATGCTGTGAGTGAGGAAACAACTGTGATAATGGATTAGCCGAATAGCAATTTAGTTGGAAATCCATACAGTTTATATGTCTTGTCTCGGTCTCCGAGGCTTAGCCAATTCGGAACTCAATAATGAAGCGGTTGACCGAAGACTCGGGACATTCGACGAAAGAATTGAGTCAAAGTAAATATTTAATGAATTTATACGATGCCGATTGCTACTATAAGCAACTTGTGCAATCGCCTATGGATGGACAGAGTCTTTCTCTGTCATGCGTTTTGCTTTTTTGACGAATTGTACAGTAGAAATAACGTGATACCAGAACAGAAAAGCCCATAAAAAAAATATTCCTCCGAGTATTAATACAATAGCCAGGAGAACAGTAGCAACGAACCCATATGATGCCTTGTGAAACACCGGATTATCTTCAAGATACTTAAGAGATACGTCAACCTGCATCGCGGACAGGGCCAAGTTTGCATAAGCAAATGCAGCTAACAACCACCCAAAGTTCTTCGTGAAAAATTGCTTGTACCATGTGGAGTTGGAAGAGAAGCCGTACACCATATGCTTCAAGGAAAACACTGGCGGGACAAGCCGGTAGATGGCGTTAAGGCGTGACAGGCGAAGCTCGCCGTAGAAGTATCGCTTGTCAACCAGTGGTGAATGATGACCTTCTATGTGATCCAGAAGATCGTCAGCGAAAGTTACCCAGGCGCGCCATGTCATTGACTCCGGTATCAAGCCGTACGCTCGAGCAATCTTCCAATCGCATTCGTAGCTGATGAGCCAGGTGTAGGAAAGTAGTAGTCCACATGCGCTCTGATACAGTGCTTGTTGCGGGCACAAATTCTTTTTCCAAAATTCCAGGTCCAAGAGATAAGGCGGAAGCGGCTTGATATATATGCAAGATTCATGCCAGACAAGGTGTTGATTTGGATCTTCGGCGATAGTTATTGCGCGTTGCAGCACCTGTTGACGGTGTAGTGGGCGTGCAGGCCTAGGCAAGCCAGCAAGCCATAAATGTTGATGGACAGCATTGACTTTTTGCGTTTCCAGCTGGGCGTAAAGATACGATTGGAAGTCCTTCTTCGGACGAATTAATCGGTCTCTGTGAAAAATTGATGAAGGGTAAATGTATCCTCCTAGAAGACTGTGGTCTCGAGAAAATGGAGGAGCAAGCATCTGGTACTTGAAGTGCTGGGGTTGTGGCGCGTGCGATTAAAAAAGTATGGCCTTAATGACACTGATGACTGCTCTTATCTTTGCAGCGCAAAACAAAACAGCACACACCGTGCTCCACTTTGCACAGCCAGGCTTCGCCAACCGCTTCCGCGCGCCTAAATGCCCCTACAAATTACTCTTTTAAACACTGCACGGATCACCTCCATCGAGGCGAGGCCTTGTCGAGTTCTGGCTCAAAATGTGATTCGCGAAGCATCGTTTCAGCTGTGCCACAAGACGCGTCCTCGACCAATGCCAAAGCCTCCAAGTTCTATGTACAGAGGGCGTCAGTTGTCTTTGTATGGATGGCCAGGTCTTTAGACCCACACTGAGGCTGTTGAAGTTGAACTGTCGCGCGCCTCGGATTTCTACTCTGCAGACGTCTCCCCACTCGATATTACATGTATATCATCCTCCTGCAATTGGATGATCAAAGAGTTGTTGCACGATTGTATTTGGGAACCTCTCAAACATCGGACAGGGAACCACGACAATCTTACCATGAACTGGTTCAACCTGGTAAATTTATTGTCTCTCTATTGTTACTATTGTTTCACTAAATTCTTCTCCTTACTTCGGTGGTCCTTTTGGCAACATGCTCCCCAAAAAATCACTGAACCCGAAAAGCTCAAGATCGAACAAGCCAAAACATACAGATTAAGGGGTATACCAAACGATTTCGACAGTCGAAAAACCTTGGAGCTCCTCCGCAATGTCCTCAATCTAAAAGAAGATGTGAAATTCAAGGTCCGCTCTCTTGCAGATGATCCATCCTACGATGGGAAGGTTGCCACTGTGGATGTCACTGGAGACTTGAGACAGAAATTGGACCGTGGTCGCGATCAGTGGAAGCTAAAAGTCACCGGAGAGGGTCTGAATGATTACATTCATCTCACTCTTGATACGCATTTCTTGCGCCTTACCCCACTACACTCAAATTCTAGCGACATTGTAGAAGCAGAGTAAGTGATTCTATGCCTATCACGTGTTGAATTTTTGCTGATTTTATGCAGTGTAATCGCCGTTTGTGGCTTAGAAGGTCACGGATTTGAGTCTTTCAAAGATAAAAATGCTCCTTCTTACATGTGGCTGCGCGATTCACTTCCTAAAGACCTGCCAAAGGCAAGGATTTTCAGCTTTGGCTACAAGACTGAATTAGAGGATGCCGATTCTTTCCAAACCATCTCTGATCTAGCCTCCCAACTTCGATGTACAATCAATGGCATTCGGAGCTATGAAGATGTAAAATTACCCTACGATTACAAAAAGTTTTTAATTGTAACACGTATACAGCAGGGCGAACCACCGCGATCACTCATGTTTATTGGGCACGGGTTAGGTGGAATATTGATAAAGCAGGTCGGACTTAATTGAATCGAGTTTAGAATTATTAAAAGCTAATGGGATTCCTAGGCATTGATCCATATGAAGGACGGAACCAAACTTGATAGGATAAACTTTGACGCTGTAGCAGGCCTCTTATTCTTCGGTGTACCAAGCCGGGGAATGGGAATCAGCTCTCTGCTCCCAACGGTTACTCATCAACAAAACAGAGATCTCATTGCGAGCCTCGGAAGGGACTCGACATTTTGTCAAGACCAGGAGACGGCGTTTCGCGAGGCTTTGTGTTCCAACTTAGAGCGTACTGGTAGGCGCCCGCCAGAGGTGGTTTTTTTCGATGAAGGGCTGGTAATGCCAACTGCATTTGAGGTAAGCAGTGTAAAATCTTCCTCGCTGAATCGCTTTAACAATACTGTAGCAGTTTGATGGTGATTCGGAAACTACAAACCCACCGACCCCATTTACGGACGGAGAATCAGTGTATTATGATTGTCAATACGGAGACGATATCGACCAGCGGAGCATGATTGTGAAAAATCATCTTGACATGGTCAAATTCAGAAGGCAAGAGCCTTACTACAACACGGTTCTTCGGCGTCTCAAAACATTCCAAAGAGATTATTTGGAAACAACACAAAGAGAGAAACTCAATAAAGACCTCCCTGCGGAGATTAGCGCATATGAAAAATCTCCCTTTGACAGCCTGGAAGCTTCGACGGATCCAAATCAATGATCGAAAGGTTTGTGGCTCTCTATTCAAGGCAAGGATCAATCAGCTAACTTTCCCAGACAACTTGCACCAGCTAGCCTTCGAGGAGCTAGCAGTGCTTGGGCTCGAATGAGGAGGAAATAGTGGCGTGTGAGTCGAGAAAAAAGTCGAGGCAAGCCAAAGGGCATAGAAGTACTTCCAGTATGCAATCTAGCTTCGATAGGGTCAGTTACATGGAATTAAATAAGATACTAAGTACCACTCGGACATTCGTTGCTGCAAGACACGAGAAAAGGCTTCGGATGTTCAGCATTTTGGGGCCGCTTTGTCCGCCGCACTTAGCCGACGCACGCACACAGCCCTCAATCTCCCCAGCCATCATCGTCATCACCTCCACCTTCACATCCACCGCCTTTCATCTCTACCGCTCTGTCTTACGCGTCTCCCCGGTCAAAGCTGCGTCGCTCCCCGCCGACACTCCGGTCAGCTCCGCCCACGACGCGCCCTCACGCCCTTCGCTATCCTTCGTGCAACGTACGCGTATTATCCCACAAAGACGCGTCGCAGACACCTTTCGCCGAGTAAAAGGGGCAGATGAGATCGGTGTGGATATCGGAGCGACACGGCACGGCACAGGCAGCTCCGGGCATACCCGTGACGTGCGAGGAGGGGTGAGACCATACATTTCGTGCGACAAGAGAGCACTCGGATACTGCGATGCTGAGGTGATGCGAGGCGGAGGCTGTCGATGTGGTGTTTCCGCCGGAAACTCAGCTGTAGGCCCTCGACGACACGAGCACGAGCGAGATTGCCCACCCACATTCCGTCTGCTGGTGGCGCACTTCGATATGCTAACCTATCCGAGACGAACCAAGCTGTTCTATTTCGGAGAGTAAACGAATTGTAAGTATTTCAAAGAACAAACTTAAAATACAACTCGTCGTAGCTATCCTTCTCGGAATCTACCAGCTCGGCGCGTCTAGCCTCCCGCTTCTTGTTTTTCAACGACAGGATCGCAGCACCAGCAGTCGTGAGCAAGAAACCGACAATCGTAAAGATCAGCCCCACCGTAAACCCCGTTCGATAACGAGGTGCCTCGGCTTTGATGAAGACATTCGACGAAATAAAATTGGCGCAGTTCCCGAAACCTCCCATCCAAGCCATGCCGACAGCGAGATATTTACGGCCTCTCAGGTTGGCCGACAACCAAGCCATCAGTATGGCCATCTGCGGGAAGGTCCCGACGGACATGAAGAACAACGCCAAATAGCGGACGCCAGCCTGAGGCACATAGACGCGCTCGATAATCCAGCCCACCAGCTGGAAGCAGATGGAAAGCAGAAGAAACGGAGCACGAAAGTTGAGGCGTGACGAAAGCCAGGTGAAAGCGAAAGTGGTCACGATGCCGGAGCCCCATACTGGCATGGTCATCAGCTGAGCGACAGTATTCGTCCAGCCGAGTTGCGTGAGAATCGTTGGCGCGAATGCTGCCATCGACGAGGCGGTAATGTCGCAGCAGAAAAAGCACATCGTGAAAAGATGTACGCGCCAGTCGATCAGGACTTTCCACAGCGGCACATTGTCGGACGCGGATCCCTTCGCCTCAGCACCACGGGATGCCTCTAGGTGGGCGACAAGGCGGTCACGCTCGCGAGACGTCAAGAACCAGGCTTGGGCGTGTTGGGGGAAGTTCGGGCAGAAGACAATGACAAAGACCGAGATGAAAACGGTCATCACTAAGAGTTGCGTCAACAAGCGAAGTGCCCGATGCTGTCCGTCTGCACTTACATCCTTCAATGATGAAGACCCAGCGCCATCCTTGGTATCCACTAGTGCCGTCGAGGTTCTGTATCGCGTATGCAAGGAGACCGGAGAAAATCGGGCCAGCCAACGCGAAGTTGAAGAACCATGCAAAGCGGGTGGCCGCCTCCCGCTTCGTGTAATAGATGGAAATCATGTAGGCCGCGCCGGCCGGCAGAGATGCCTCGAAAGCGCCCATTAGAAACCTGATAGCCAGGAGCCCGCCATAACTTTGGGTCAGCCCTTGACACATTCCCAGTATCCCTGCAGAGATGATCAGCATCGCACGGGCACTACTGTCCAGACCAACATACCCAGAAGAAACACCTGGCCCCCAAGGAAGAACCTAGGTGGGATGTGGTTCAAATTCAAGAGCAGATTGGCCGGTACCTCGACCAGCACAAAAGGAATGTAAAAAATGACCAGAGCGATATTGTAACCATTCGAAGGCATGTCCAGCGCAGCTTCCAACCCTGATGGAGAACCGATGCCCAACGCTCTCGCGTTTGCGATGTTGGTCCTGTCCAGGAAGAGGAGCATGTACAGGACGCCCATAGTTGGAATAAGTACCACGTCCCGCTTCCATAGCAGTTTTCGGTCGAGAGCGTGGTCGTCATAGACGATCATGCTTGCCGTGCTCGCGCCTGAACCATCACTCTTTTCTGCGGCTCTCAAGTCTTCCTGCGCGACTGATTTTGTAGTTTCGGCCATGGTGCTGTTGACCTCGGGAGGCATGATGCTGGCGAGTAATTGCTGGGGACGAACGGTGGCAGCTTTCTAGACTGGCAATGGTTAGATTGACTGGATTGAAAAATGTTGATGGGATACCGCTGACGATGGTGATGATTTCCAAGCACACCAAAAAAAAAAAAAAAGAGGCGAATCAGCTACGCGAAAACCACCCTGAAGACAACACGCGGAATACCAGCCGTTTTGAATTGCTCCAGCATGATCGCTAAAGCATGCATACTAAACTGTGGAAGATAAGCAGCAGTTGAGAAGTGTGCGCTGGCTGAGATATATTACATCGCAGCATCACATCCTGCACATCTCTCGGAAGCTTGGCTCAATGGGCTGTTCTTGGCCATCTCACCGACTTACTGAGCATGATCCATGGATATCCTTCCCGCTGTAGGTGATCAGGGAAACGTGCCCTGTAAAACGCGCGGCTTGGACTCACTGTTTGGTGGGAAAATTACCAACCGAGTGGATATCATGCAGCTGAGTAAAGTTCGTGCATATTTCGCAAGAGCTACGGCATTCTGCAAAATATCGGCCAAGCCAATCACAGTTGCTAGAACCCTTTCGCGATTCTCGCGCCCTGTTAAGTAACAGATTCAGCTTACTCTGCTGCCACCGTTGTTCGCAAAACGATCCTCTTTTTGCTGCGCAACCACCAACCTGGAAAACTCAAGCTCGGCTTTCTCAAGATCTGATGAAAGATCGTGCTGCCATATCCAGTGAAACCTCTGGTTGGCCTGTTCTACGATCTTCTCCATGTCGCTGCCTATCTCCGGGTGGAGCCAGAGGTAGATGATCCCGGCTTCAAGGCTGGTAGCCACGACCTTCTGCGCTCGGGGTCGGCGGATCGAGTCGTACACTTTGAAAGCGTGCTCTAGTTGGGAAGGGTCTTTGACCAGAGACAACAAGTGAGCCAGCACGACAGCGTCTTCCAATCCTTGCCCTGCGCCCGCGGCCTGATGCGGACTCGAGGCGTGAGCGACGTCGCCGAGAAGGCATATCCGGCCATTGTAGTAGGTGGAGGTATCGGGATGGTGCCAGATCGGCCAGCGGAGCGGTTTCGACCAGTCTAGAAGTTTCTGGAGTCGGGGATCAAACTCGGCGAAGTCTTTGATCATATCGTCCTTGGTGCAAGGTACTGCTGAGTCCCCTTGCGTCCAAGGCTCATCGTCTTTGACGAAGAAGACGAAGTTCTCTTCCTTTCCTCTGGAAATTGGGTACAAAACCATGCCCCTGCCCTTTACCAGGAACCACTTTGCGTCTCCGGCATGTTTCCCCAGAATTTCTTTCGCCTTGTCCATTGGAATGATGCCGCGATAGCAATACATGCCAAGGTATTTTAGTGGAACCTCCTCTGGCGCAATGGCTCCTAGTACGGCTTCCCTAGTAATGCCTTTTACTCCATCGCAGCCAACGACCGCATCAGCAAACACAACCTCTCCATCTTCGAAGACGATTTTGACCTTGTCTTCCACCTCTTCGATGGTTATCGCACGTTTGCCGAACCTCACGGTCTCAGACGGGATAAAGCTCGTCATAATCTCCAGTAGATCTTTTCGGTGCGCGCTGCTCCTCGTAAAATACGGTGCTCCGACGAATCCGCTGGTCCAGCCTCTCTTCTCGCCGAAGCCATCTTCTGCGTACAAAGCGTCGAAGATGCTGTGCTCGAACTCGGGCCTCTCGTTCTCGGTTTTGACCTTGTTGTACTGCTCGCGGAACCGTTCATCGATGAGGCTTATGGCGTTCAGGGTGTTGGGCCCAAAACCAATTCCTGCGCCTAATGTAGAGAAGGCATCGGCTGCCTCGTAGATCGTGACGGACAGGCCGCGCTTGATCAAGCCGATGGCGAGAGCAAGACCGCCAATGCCGGCTCCGAGGATGGCGATGTCGGGACCCGTCTCGGGTGCTTTCGTCGGCTTGGTCATGATTGCAATTGGCGTGGTAACTATCTCAAAACCCAGCTGGGGATGAGCTCGAGTTGTAGGATTGTGACTTCCTTGTTTGGTTCGGGGCAAGATCCTAAATCATGCACGGCACGGCCCAGATTTCGACAGGGATTAAAGATTTGTCCCCAGGGGCCAGATACCCCGCTCGTGATGTGGCACTGCATTCTGAATTTGTCATCGTACAGACGCATGGTTTCCGCTGCTTATAGATTGTGTCGCACCGCATCTGAGCCAACAGAATCCCCAGGGTGCGATAACAATCGCCAAGGTAACTCTTGAGTACGCCTCCAACACCACATGAAGCTGCACGAAACTAATTCATGTTTCCAGAAGTTAAACAAAAAGCAAACATCCTCCACTGCCTTTCACTGCCTCTTAGACAAAATGACACCTGCTCCCGAACTGAACGTTCCGGCATCGACAGCGACGGTCAACGTCTCAATAATCAACAGTGGCTCTATACGCGGTACCAATGCCCAGTTCTTAATTGAGCCGCACATCTCTGGCCACGACTGGCTCGCAGCGCCCTGTTACTAGTTCTTGATCCAACACCCCGCGCTGAACCGCTCACTGGTATTCGATCTTGGCATCCGAAAAGACCACTGGAACCTACCGCCACCTCTTACAGAGCGCTTCAAGCAGTCCGGCGCCCAACTGATTGTGCCGAAGGGCGTGCGGGAGATACTGGACGAGGGTGGAGTGGACACGAAGGCGATCGAGGCCGTGGTTTGGTCGCACTGGCACTTCGACCACACGGGCGACCCCTCGACGTTTGAGCCGAGCACGGCGCTGATCGTGGGTCCCGGAAGCAAAGAAAGGGTGTTCCCGGGTTATCCGCAAGACCCAAACGCGCATTTTTCCGAGGCCGATGTCGCGGGTCGGGAGGTAAGGGAGCTGGACTTTACAAAGACTGGCTTGAAGATCGGGCGGTTTGATGCTTTGGACTATTTTGGTGACGGCTCGTTTTACTTCCTTGACTCGCCGGGCCATGCGGTTGGTCATATGTGTGGCCTCGCACGTGTGACGAGTGGTCCGGATAGCTTCATCTTGATGGCCGGTGATGCGATACATCATAGCGGTGAACTGCGGCCACATCCTTGGCATCCGCTGCCCGAAGCCGTCTTGCCGCACCCGTTCACAATGAGCAGCAGCTCGGCGTGCCCGGGAGAGCTGTTTGAGGGCGTTCTGCGCGATGGGAAGTATAGTCCGTTTTATCTCCCTGCGAAACCGGCCAGTGGGCGACAGATCCATTACGACGTTCCTGTCATGATCCAGACGATCCAGAAGCTGCAAGAGGCGGATGCACATGACAATATTCTCTTTGTTGTGGCGCACGATGACACGCTCTTGGATATCGTGGATTACTTTCCAAAGACAGCTAACGACTTTGTGGAAAGGCCCCGGATAATTTCACCACCCCTACTGGATATTTTTACCACCCCCCTAGTCACCGCCTGCCCAATTGAGTAACGCGCCCGGCAGAAAGTTGCCTTCGTCGTTTGTAGATATATTCGTTTGCTTCTCAACGCCTAATACCTCAACGCCCACCCACCTCTCGCACCTCTCTTGCCATTAACACCATGGATTACGACCTTGCGCACCCGCCAGAGCTCACTTACGCGTCTCTTGATCAAGCAGTAACAGAACTTCAGGCCTTTGCAGCGGCCCACGGATACGGTCTTCGCAAACAACGTTTAAATAAGACGAAAGCAGGTGTGCTGAAGAAGATTCAGTATAAGTACGATCGTGCGGGCAGCTACGAATTACAGGCTCGTGTGAGACCTTCGACTAGTACAAAATCAACTCAATGTCCTTTTCAACTCGTCCTTCGTCGCCAATATGATAATCAGTAGAAGCTTGAGACGTCTGCTCACCCGCACAACCATAAAGCTTTCAAGCACCCGATCGCCCACCCATATCACCGCAAGATAACGACTGAACAACAGCAGCAGATTAACACTCTCAGCGTTGCCAGCAGGCCGAAGCAGATACGTGCTCAGCTACTACACCAGAACCCGCAGAGTCTCATCACAGATACAGATATCAAGAACCTTCGTGCCAAGAATAAGAGGGAGCGACTCAATGGCCTTACAAGCCTGCAGGCCATGATCAGGGAGCTTCAGGCGTTGGGAACAACTACTAATGGTGTTAGTGATGGTGTTAGTGTTAATAACGACTGGGTATGCGAATATCTATTGGATACTGAGGGACACGCCCACACGGTGTTTTAGGCCTACAAGCGTTCACTGCAGCTACAACAGCGCTGGGGTAAGGTACTTATGCTCGACTACACGTACAAGTCGAATAAGGACGACGTCCCGCTACTACACGTTGTAGGGGTATCACCACTAGGCCGACCGTTCACCGTTGCCTACTACCTACTAGCGAAGGAGGGTAAAGCTAAATATTCATAAGCCATTAATTAACTTTCTCAGCATATCAAAACACTATCTATTTTTATTACTGACTGCGAACTGGCACTGAAGAACGCCCTCCGCCAGCACTACGAGGTCCCTCAGCTAATATATATGTGGCATATTAATAAAAACGTCGGCATAAGGATTCAGAAAGCATAGGCACACGACGAGGATAAGGATAAGGATGAAGGTGTTGATATTAAGGAGCGCCGTAACGAGTATAAGAAGCGCTTTAATCAGCTATCACAGGCCCGCGATATTGCTGAATTTAACGCTCTCTAGGCGTCCTTTCAATACGACTTTACTGATTAGCAGGGCCTTCTCAACTACATTACCGAATAGTAGATGCCGTATAAGGAGGAGTAGTACCGTACGTGGGTTAATCAACACCTAAATCTTGGCAATCAGTACGTATTTACCTATTACTACTATACTACTAACTTTCGCAGCGTTACGTCACTTGCTGAAGGCTCACATAGGCGTACAAAGTCGTTCTTTAGCCACCGTAAACAGGACTATATCAGCTTAAAGGACAACCTCCTGCTAGCGTTAAGTACTGAATGGCAAGCTATTAAGAAGGCAGAGGGAGTAGCATTCGGGCGTCCTTAACACCAACACACGAGCGAGCCTCTATTCAAGTAGCTAATTGGGCACGTCTATCCCGCCGCTCTAAAGTTGCTGCAGCAGCAGGTTAAGCTGATAAAGAGCTACGGCTATAAACACTACTGCTACGGTCTGTTTAAGAGCTCTTATGGCTTACCCTGCTCCCACACGCTCCAGCAGCTAAGTATTAGTAAGCATTGGACGATCCCTCTTGAACTAATTCATCCCTACTAGCGGTTTAAGAGGCCTCAGTCCGACGACCCGATCCACCGCGTAGGTAACTTCGTTTAATATAGCCGCAGAGGCCGCCCGCGTGCTCAGCAGCAGCAGCAGCAGCAGCATAGTTCAACACCTGCTAGCACGGCACCACCCGCCAGCACGAGCATAAGCACGCAGAGGGACCCTTCGTAGTTCGAGATCGCTCAGCGGGCTGACCAGGCCACTCAGCAGCGTGCTAAGCGTAAGAGAAAGGCCAAAAGCAACACCACGGGGGAGCTACAAAAGCGGGTAGATGAGCTACACGGGATGCTTGCTCAGCTCGTTCAGCAGCAGGCGGTTACGCAGGTAACGACTACTACTACTACTACAACAGTCGCCAAGCGGCCACGCGGACGTCCACCCAAGAGGCAACGCCAGATAGAGCCAATCACCGTCAGCAGCAGCAGCAGTAAGGACGAGGATGAGGACACTGAAAGCGAGGAGGACGAGGGGGGGCTCAACACCATACATACTGCCTTCTACGGCCAGGGGCAACCCTCTTTAGCGCGGGAGATGCCAACGCGCGCGAACAGAGGCCAACTGCCGAAGAGGTTTAATAACTAAACGAGCGGGTGGAGGGACACGCGGAGGATTGAGCAGCTGGGCGCGGAGGACGACGCGGGAGCGCTCGCGCGCGCGAAAAAGCGACGTTTGTAACATGTAATAACTAGCTCAACTGCAGACCATGCTCTTACCGTGCTGTGACAGTGAGGTTGGAGATATGGAATTTTTTAGCTGCTTTTTGGTGTAAAATGAGGGGTGCTGGTTCCTGTTCCCCGC
>NW_022983555.1:162267-162909 GCF_010093885.1 Aplosporella prunicola CBS 121167
AAAGACAGATCGACTTTTGTATGGTTGAGATAAGAGACAAAGTAATGGCGTTGACAAAGAAAGATGTCCAAAGAAATCAGGTGAAGTCGCGCGGGTTTTCATGTTGTTGCTCGCCGATTACAAGCACGTCATGTCCATCACCGCGAACCGAGATCCACCGCGTAGGTCGATAAAAGCAGTCCCTACAGAGTACTCTTTACCTAGCTCCCGGCCCGAGTTCTAGGTATAAGCGCAAAGTTCTTAGAGCACACAGACTCTATACACCTTAATTTGGTCTATTCTTTTGCCCTATATAAGTATCATCGTCTGTCTTTATAGTAAACCTCGCTTCACAGTGACGAACCTTATTCGTACATATATACTATGCCTCGACCTCTCTCGCCGACTCATTAACTAGTACTAGCGCCGCGCAGTGTTCGGCCCCTGCCGCGATAGTTAGCGCATGGTAAGCGCTGAGACCTTCCTCATCGCAAACTCGCAAATCCAAAGATTCATCCCAGCCCGTCTCGTCTTGTTCTACCCATACAGCACAGTTGCGTGCGTAAGCATGTGGGGCTGAAGCACATGGAGCCAGTAGCGTATTACCAAAAAGTTCTTCGGGGTACTTGAATTCCTTTCTACGGCTTTGAGGGCGGCCTTCGC
>NW_022983555.1:163059-170785 GCF_010093885.1 Aplosporella prunicola CBS 121167
ATCCACCCGACTACTTTTGCAATGCGTGTCATGGCGAAGTTCTCTGAGCTCGACAATGTCTTCCACAGAAAAATCAGAGGCGTCGAGAAATCTTGCTGCAAAAAAGCTGCCAATGTCTGTAACAAACACAATAAAGTGCTCCAAGACGATGTAATTGACAACTTCTCCGACGTCCCTACCAAGGGACCGGCCCTCATCACTGGCTTCTAAAGAGTCATTGCCGTTTTGGCGCTGGTGGCTAGTTTTAGGGACAACAATATGCTGCGAAACCGTGCCACTGGTGCCACGTTCTGCAGTCTGCCATAGTACGATCCCGACGTTCGTGACATAGGCAGATTGTACGTTCTTTCCAGCTACAACTTGGCGTATGCGGCCACGTAGTGAGAAATTTGTCTCTGCATCCGCGGATGAGTCGCCGAATTCTTCGATCTTGATGTTTGTAAACTGGATATGCTCTGCGGGGAAGTTCATGTCCGTCCAGTACCATATTCTGCCATTGTCCGCACGTCCGAGGACATGGCATCCATGTACAGAAAACTCTCGAATAGACAAAGCAGAGGGCGCACTGGTCAGGGACGTGAAAGGAAAACTGAGCGACCTTGGCTCTATGCTCCCTCCAGCACCATATTTTAAAGGGCTTAGGCGTCCGACGGAGTAAAGTACGCCCTTCGAAGTAAGAAGAATAGTCGACGAATCACCGCATTGCACATCTGCAATACTTCCAAGCTTGCCGGTATGTTCTATCCGATCAGGCCACGATCTTTCCGAGTTCCGGGTGTATGGCTGCGGTACATGACATGAGCTGGGAAACCTCGTTTTATGACCAAGGCATCCATTGTTGTTGTTGCCCCAGGAGAATGCATGACTTTGGGCAAGCATTCGCTGGAATAGGGTGTGCCAGCGCCTTCCATCCCCCTGGATGAGGGGCTGATTAGGACCAGGAAAAGTCGTGCATGTTATTCTGCGCCAATATCCAGAGTCGAAGCGAATTTCAGGAGTTTGAAATGCTTTGCATGTTCTGCATAATGACAAGAAGCTTGACAAATCAAGGTAAGATAGTATCGGCAACAGTACATCGAGCGGGAGGGTAACAAGAGAAACAAGTAATGGTTCTTCCATAGCGTCGAATGCAGTTGAGGCGGAACGAGTATGAGAATTTATAAGTACTAACCGGTGACATGGCTATGCACATGACTACATGGAAGTCCCCAAAGCTGCCAGATGATATCTTGGCATGCGGACATGGCTTCTTGGCTGTTCTCAAAGATGCCCCAGAAATTACCTTGGCGTGCGGAGAAATCTGGGGAGTAGGATCATCTTGTGGTTTATGTTATACAAACTGCGGGGGTGTCCGTGGCAGCCCCCCTGACCGACATTCGCTTGTTACCTAATAGACTTCTAGCCGTCTTTTCCTATTCGTTAACTTCAATTTCTCTTTGTAAACCAACATTCCCGATAATCCTAGCATTGAGCACGTAATGGCGTTTCTTTGTGCGGGATGGTCTAGCTGATCATGGGAAGCCTCGAGAACGTCTTGTCGATGGTGGATGGATAATGCATGTGTGAACTCGCTATGCTTTCTCAAACACAAAGTATTAACGATTCGTTCTTGGATAACAAGCGAGAAACAACAATTCCCACTTACCTCCTCACACAGGCGTGTGTGCAACACTCGACGGGATAACTGCACACCAGAGCTGACATCATGTGCGCGCTTCCCCTACGAGCTGCTTATGCGCGCCGCTGCAACAGGTTCCGCACAAGATTATCCATGCGGGAGACAGTGTTTGTAAAGGGCTGTACTTTGCTTCGGAATCGTGCTCATAAGTATTGAGACAAGATGAACATTTGGAATCTGTAGAGATTTCAGGTAGGTGCGAAGCGTCGCGCGGCGTTTGCGACCGTCGCTATGCAGACGTAACAGCAAGATGGTAAGATGTCCGGAACATAAGTATAGCGAGTTCTACATAGTTGACACATGGTGCCGAGAGATGGCGTTGACATTGGAGATTTCGAAGAGAAAGGTGAGCTTGCGACGCGAGGTTGGATGGTGGGTGGCTGACCGGAACTACGCAAAACACTCGCCGATCAAATTCCGCGCTGCCGAGGTCTATTTTACAGGGCCTACCCGGAGAATTAATACACGTACTTGAAGTGGCGCTTCACATCCGTTATCATCTAGGTCACCGATGCTGCCTGGATAAAAACCTTGGTTGCGGGCTCTAGCTAAAAATGCAAGAATGAGATAGACTAAAACCGGTCTCTCTACAGTCTGTGCAAACTTATATACATGTTGTAACCGTGCCCATTCGATAGACAACCAATAAGTGTTTCGCAATACCCGGATGAACCAATAGCAAGATACCTACTGTAATCAATAAGTATATCGCAACACCTAAGTGTACAATAGCCACATACCGTTCAAGTTACTTCGGCTTAGTAGTTAACCTCGGCGCCAGATTTCTTCTCAATGACATCGGCAACCTTGCAGTCAGGTTCGGACATGGTGATATCAAAGCGGATATGCTGGTCGTCCGCCTCGCTAGCCGTAAGGGTGCCTCCACAGAAATCGTGTGTCCATTTGCTGCTCATGGTCTCGCAGTCACCGTTGGCCTTCCAGACTTCGCTGCAGCCGCACGCGGCGGCGCTGATCTTGCAATAACCGGAACCAGCAGATTCGAGCTTGAAGACGGTGGCGCCTAGAGCCTGGACGGAAAATATGGCGGCAGCGAGGAGGAGGGTAGAGGAATGCATGTTTTCTGTCTGAGAATGTTGACTCCGGTAAACCGTTTAAGATAGTTAACAAAGCAGTTAAGAGGTAATAAGATAGATTGAGTGATGATGAGATGGGATGATGGGGGAGGAAAGAGTGTTGAAAGATTAGTGGTGTGCTTTTAAACCCTTCGGAAGCTAGGGCCGCCTTGAAGGATCTCGTTCCGCGTTTGACATTTAACTACCCCTGCATATAGCCTTTAACCATAATGCATAATTCCGATGAACTACCCCTACATATAGCCCCTAACCATAGTGCGTAATCGCAATGTACTACCCGTGTATATAGCCCCCAACTAGCCCCTAACCACCGCGCACATAGCCCCCAACCCCCTTGCATATAGCCCCCAACCACAACGCGTAATTCTATTAACTAGAATAAGAAACTCTAAATAAGCGGATGCTTTACTCTAGCGGCCTAAGTTATAACATCCATATTATAAAGTATAAGTGTCACGGGTTTCTAGCGCGTTCCTTGCAGTTCTTACCAGCAAGCGCTAGCTGACGGTTTGTCTTTATTTGTTATTTGCTAATTGTTGTTTGTTCATGTTTCTAATGGTTTGTCTTTGTTTGTTATTTGTCAATTGTTATTTGTATTTGTCTCGCTCGTTGTCTCTCGCTTAGCGCCTAGCGCCTGCTAGCGAGCCATATATATGGCCGCCGCCTCTCGTTCTCTTCCTTTCCTCTTCGTACCACGTCTTGTAGTCAATCCTACACAATCTGATTTGTCAGCCAGGATCATTCCGATAACTCTCGTTTTTTCAGCCTTATTACAGTCAGGTGTTACACTACAGCCTTACCCCTTACACCACACGTTTATCCACTGCAAGGGAATAAGGATCTTAAAGAGAAAACGTATTCTTTTAGATAGCAGCATATATACCCCCATAGGTAGTAGTAATTTAGGAGGACAAGCGGCGTCCAATTCCTCGCGCCCAGCTTCACATATTTATTATAGTAAAAGCACAGAGTTAGTGTACTCGTTAGAGCGACTTAATATATAATCCAGTAAAAATCATTTCATGAAAGAGACACTCAGCATAAGTATATAGCACTTCAATTCCAAAAAGGTAAAATAGATTTTTAACTCATCTAAAACAATCTCGTTTTCCACTCTCGCACTAGGCAAGCTCCTCAGATATATAAACTCGAATATCAAGAAATACGAGTCCATTCGCCTCCGCAAATCTCCCTCAACTCAACCTCTCTAAGATCCCAACAGCTCTGCGCGTCCCCACCCCTCGTACACAGCTTCTCTGCTCTGGACGGCATCATAGAAGCTCTCCTCAACCTTGTCTTCATCCTCGGAGTCACTCTCCGTGTGACGGAAGGTCGAGCCGTGGGACAAGGTGGGCATGGCAGGGGAAGAAGTGATAGGGGACGAAGTGACATGGGACGAGATAGTAGGGGACGAGGGCTCAGGAGCAGGGACAGGCGGCTGGTCATACAGCACCATCACCGAGAGCGTGAGGGTTGGTGCGTCATTCACCGGAAGCTGTACGCTCAGCGCCATCATCTGCGCACTCAGCGCCTACACCTGCTCGCTCGAGGAGGCAGCCTTCGAAACCTGCGCCTTCAACTCACCGTTCTAAGTCTCCAGCTCACGGTTGCGTGCCTCCAGCGCCTCGATCCGCGCGTCCTTTTCCTCGTTTGCCTCGGACAGCTCCCGGACCCGCGCGTTACGGTTGCGGAAAGCCTAGTGAAGGAGCTTATTATTCGTGCTGAGCTGGATATTCTTACCATCCTGCTCCTTAACTTTCACCTCTAGCTGCATCTTCTGGTCTGCCAGCTGCGCGATTAAAACAGGGTAGCGCAGTACCTGCGCCGTGTATTCGTTGCCGCTAGGCTCTAGTGCAGTACAGCGCTCCTCGAGCGCAAGGCACTTATCTTGCAGCGCCGACTTCTCGTTTTCGGACTTGTGGTACAAGTTCTGCAGCTGGTTGTACTTAACAGTGAGTTCGCTGTATTGCTTCAGCACCGTCTACACTACCCTAGCGGGGACGGTGCCAGCCGTGCTCTCGGCCTGCGAGGACATTGTGAGTGCGTGGTGTGAGGTTTCTGGTTCTGGTTCGTGTGCAGTTTCAGTGTGTTTGGAGTGCCCGTTGTGCACTCTGAACAACCTGCTGTGTTTGTTGGATATCGCACCGTGTCTGGTAATTGCGGTCAAGTTATATCTGAACGACTGTAGCACTGTTCTGAAACAAGGCTGCTGGCTCTTGCTACTAATAGTGTATGCCTCTGTCCTAGCTAGTGTTGGCATGGTGCGCGAAGTTCGAGCATAGGACAACGAGATTCGTAGCGTGGATTGAATTTGCATACAGACAACTGTGTTGTCCAATGACAATATCGTCTGGTGATAATGTTGTAGCCGTTTCGAACAATGAACGATGAATAAAAGCTCTTCTGCTCGCGTATTGTGGAGGTATCATTGTTCTGGCATAATGCTACACCACTGCAACTCCTCCGCCTTTCTGCATGGTGTGTTGACTGTCGATATCTCAAACATTTTCCCACGGTTATATATATAAAATCTCATAGTGATTCTTATAATAGTCGGTATCCGCAGTAGATTATAAGTATACCGTAAGCGTTAATCGCTTAGTACCGTAATATTAGTAGTACCGGGAGTACATACTAAAAATTATGGAAAATAAGGTATTATTGTCCTGGCTCCGTAGTTGTCGCCGAGCCTGCCGGCGTGGTCGACCAACCCGAATGGGATGAGAGTTGAAATTGAAGAAAAGACGGAGAACCAAGCGGCGAAGATATAAGCGGCTGCGCTGACCAATTTTCTAATGCCTACGAACTGCGTGCCTCTAACGGTAGTGCGAGTGGTAAGACAGTGCAGACGTTGAAATGTAATGGCGCGTTGGGTCTCAAACACTGTCTGTGATGTATCAAATCTTCTCAACAAATGGAGCGATTTTAATAGGTACTTAACCATCGAACTTGCCATAACTGTACCCGAGTAATACGAGTACTATTAGAACGTGCTTCTCTCAGTCTCGCGTTTAGGACACTCCATCTCTTCCCAGCAACTCAATCCTGTCGCGCCGAGCCCTGCACAAGATCCCAGCAAGCCTCACCAGTAAACAGGTCTCGCTTATCGCATCGCCAGCCACGCATTCAAAGACTCCGGTTACACAAAGCAAAGCCAAATTCCGACGTCCGAAGACGCGGGCCAAAATGCTATTTTTAGCCGAGCGCAGTGCGGAGATCCGGGGGAACCGTATGTACTGCGCCTCTATCACACCCTTGCTGCCAAGCAACGATTTTTACAACGAAGTTGTGAGACGAATTTCCTTTCTCAGACAGGCGCAAAGGGTATTGGGGTGATGAGGCTCCCACAGGTCCTGCGGATCTGCTCTGGTCACCATGTCACGAAGCAAACAGTGTGTTCAGACGTTCGATGTTATGGGCCGGGTTGCCTCTTTCTGTCAGGTGCAGTGCGGGGATGCAGGGGCTCTTTACGTAATCGTGCAGCTCGTGTGCGCAAGGAATGTGGCTCTCATGCGACCTTTGTTCCGGCATCTGCGGTATAGCCTGCTTGGGGTATTCGTGCATAGCTTCAAGCGTCTGCGGAATTGACTGCCTCTGGTCGAACACCGCCGACCTTAGCCAAGTCCCGATCAGGTACGGTTTCCCGTTCGATGGCAATGTGAGCCCTACTACGATCCGTCGATAAAGCGAGCTTTTCGAAGGACCGCACAAGGCGCAACATCCTTTCTGCTGCCACACTGTCGTTGTGCACGAAAGTCGCGCTCCGTCGTGCCAGGTCTGTTCCAAACGACGTCCCACCATTCCCAACCGTGCCCCAATTATCACTGTAATTTGTTCCGCCGCTCAAATCGTACATAGGTATGTTTATAAGGCAGCTTTAGCCGTCGACATCTTCGATTACGATCCGCTTCTCGAAAAGCCGGCCCTGTTTCGTCTCGCTCTTTTGTCAGCAAAGCTTCAAGAAGGAGAAGCAAACGCTAGCACGTACTAGCCTCCAGCAGTGAGACGCTATGCGCCTTAGCTGTTCATCAAACTGCCTGCCGCGGCATAGCTCCGTGACTTGAGCGGTTGGTGTCGGACCGAAGGGTCAGGTCAATGCGTGGAGGACGTCGTGGACGTGTGGGAGGTGGGAGGGTGAAGGGTCAGGCTCCATTGCTCTGGAGCAGATAGAAGTCAGCTGCGACTGTGAGGAGGGATGGCTTTGTGAGCTTTGGATTGTGGCAGAGTGTTGAGAAGGTGATGGAGGAAGATGAGGCGGCTGGCACGCTGCCACGGCTGGCTGGGAGTTTGGCTCGAGTAATTTTTATCGCGCTAAACTCATATCGCGAGTCATGCGCAAAACGCACCACGCCCTGGCCCACGACAAGAACTCCACATCGACCCCCTCATCCTCTTCCATCCCATACGCGCCGCTGTTTTAGCGCCAGTATCTCTGTTGCATGTTAGACATCTCCACGTCATGCTCCACGGGCAGCGGTCTCACGCTCACGACACGTTCCCCGAGCCACCGCACGGCACCGAATCGGGCGACGCGACCGCAGCTTCTTCGGTGTAGAGGATTGTACTACGTCGGACATAATGGGCAGTTGGTTTCGGGGCTCAGCTTATGGCAGCTCAGCGGACGAGGCCGTGAGGCTGTCTGAGCGGATGGAGCCGCTCAGTGGACGTGGATGGAGCGACTTGCGGGCGCGCCGCGCGGTCGGGAAGGCTGTGACGGGGCTAGGAGGATGGGAAAGATACTGCCTAGATTAGGTGCCTGGAGAACAGGGTTTTCGCGTTCGGTAGTAAGTAGACGCAGGCACGGGACTGCTGTCAGGTTTCCTGCACAAAGGTTCTTTGTTTGTCGTTCTTCTTTGCATCCGTCAAAGGAAACGAGGAGGTAGACCTCTATGCTAAACACGCTGCTAAAGTCCCTCCCTCTACTACTACTTCTAGCTATGCATCCTATCGGATG
>NW_022983555.1:171048-218020 GCF_010093885.1 Aplosporella prunicola CBS 121167
ACCCTCGAGACAAATAACCCTAGTTTTCAAGAGGTACTTACCGGACCAGGAATCCTAGCTACGCTAGAATTCCTTAAACAAACGAGGATAGCTACGCGGAAATGGCGCCTTAACGACCTTCCCGAGGGGGAGTAAAACACCTACAATTCCGATCCACTCCTTACTATTTTATCTTCTCTAAAAACCCTTTTCTTTCCTTCGTTTTTATCACCTCGGCCTAGATCCAACCATCCCTCGCACCACCTCGCTTTTATCTTGTATTTAAACCCCCTAGCCAGTCCTAAATGGACCGTCCGTCATAGTTTCCAACTGCATATAGACGTAAAACGAATCAATCAATCGATCATTGCATCCGTCATTGGAACTGGAGTCAGCTTCTATTCTAATCTTAGGATGCAGTGACGTTATTCCCTATGGTAATATTGCAAATTATGTCTTCAAACTCTCCTTCTTGCCGACTCGGCCTGGTACGGCTTTTGCCGACTAACTTCGATCCCTTACGCTACAAACTCTCTACTGCTCAGAGAGCTTAGGATATAGACTGGTTTGTTTTTTCGGAAGCTCTTTGTTGTCACGTACTCCATCGGGGAGCTGTTCCGACTAGAAACCAGAAAGCGCGGCACAGCGCTCAGGACAATCGAGAAAGACCACAGGACGATGCGAGAGCAGTAGGTTTTTGATACGGACGTGCAGCATGTGTACTCAAACACTGGGAGTTGGGATGTCGCTGCTTTGTCGGACTTCCGAGATCCTCACACTGGTAAATCAATTCTTTCTCGTTTTGTTGCTTCTTTCGCCGGATTACATCGATTGTAGTGAGAGTACTGCGCGACTACAGCTGTATGCATGAGGTCTTATGCAGGCACTCTTGCCTAGCGCTGCTTTTTTCTCTTGGGGTATGCCATTGCTTACTACCTGTGTATTTCCAAACCCCCAAAATAGTCCTATTTCACGTTCTTTCCCTCGGCCCTTTAACCAAAGTAAGGCAGTTCCGGCTCAAACAAACTGAACTCGACAGCTGCTGACTTATCATACAATGTTTTTTCAACCTCCTCCGGTGACATTGACATCAACCAATCCACGACCTCATCGCTAGTCCCCTGTGCTGCTGCAGCTATCGCAAAGATACCTCTCAGCTGCATTAAGTTGTAACCCTTACATAACAGCCTGCTAGACATCTGTGCTTCAAGCCAGATTCCATACATGGATACGGACCAGATTCCATGTAGAAGCAGTAATAGAGACGTAAGTAAAGCGGAGAAGCCCCATCGGTAGTGTACTGCTTTCTCTGGGTTTAATAGACATACTTTACTGTTGTCAATTTGCTCCATTTCGTACGCTTTGCCCCTATAGCACCGGTAACTGTCTGAGAAGTTCCGCGTGTCATGACTGGGCTCTTGATATGTCCACAACTCAGGGAGCGTGAAATTTTTGCCCCCGATTGGTATGTAGACAGTAATGTTACCTAAGCAGTATCAGCTTCGTCGAATCTAGGTACGTAATGTTATTGTTTATACAATCACATCCCTTAGTTTCATGGCCCTGGTTATCACACTTCGCTTGTGTTTCATAAGTTTGGTTTGCATAAAACCAACCTGTATTTTGTTAGTTTGGGAAAACGCAGAATGCTTTTTTGCCTACAATTTCCGTCCTCAAATGATACATAGCCCGTTATTGACGCTATATTCGACATGCTATTGTTAACATATGAACTGAGGTGGTCGGAATTGCAGGAGATACCGCCTATAATATAGTAAGTGCATACGTTAAAGCTAAAAAAGGACATAGGTAAACATACAGCGAACCCTTTGATCAGATGCTCGGTTAAAAAATGGAAAAAACTGTTCTCCAGTCACGCATGTGTTGTTTTCGATACCAGGTAGACTATGGAACAGGATCCCAGAACCCATCTCGTCCATGGAAGTCAACTGGCCCGATCCTGGAAGCTGTCCATAAGGAGAAGCCGAAGTGGTGTATCCAGTCATGGCCGAGAACAAAGTTGGTATAGTAAGGACATAGGCCATATCAAGCACCATATATACGAAGAGCATCATGGTGCCCCATCGTTTGTAACGTCTGAGGTCCCTAACTAAAGAGATGATAGTCCCTATCGAGGCACCATTTAGGGAAATACCGATGAATGTGCGGTAAGGAATTGGAGACGTTTCAATGGCCTGCAATAAGGCACTTGAGAAAACACTGTAGCTAATCAGACCGGCAAGGAACTGCAGGCCTCGAGAAACAAGGAGATCCCATGTGGTGTCGATTAGTTTTGCCACCCAGAAAGGAAATGTACCGGTGACGCGATCGATAGTAAACATGTTGGCGAAGCCGAAACCATTGGGGCTTCCTTTGGAGGCCTTCTGTTCGTCACTGCAGCTTGCACGTCTTGTAACAAAGGGGTCTTTGATGATGATGAAGTAAACCATGAGCGGTAAGAGGCCGTATAGTAGTAAAACCATGAGAGAGGTGAGATGGAGTCGAATGAAAGGGTCATCCTTAAACGTCGGAGTGGTGCGTCCTGCAGTTTTCCGCGCAAGCAGTTTTTCGTTTCTAGTATTCTTGAAGCGTTGAGGACGATGAGCCAAAACCTCGTCAGAAATTTGATCGGCTGACTTCGAGCTGTGCGATAACGAGCTGGAATCCGGAGGCTCGGATGATTCGCGCGACCCAACTATGCTGTAGCTTGTTTCAGGCATGACTGAAATAAAGGTGCTGAAGATTTTCGGATGTAATAGCAAGAAGAGATAGGTGATCGGAGATCGGTTAAAGGTTGAAATTCGGGGGGCGTGGCTCAGCCTGATGGCTGAGTGCATGCATTTTGTGTACGGTAGCACAGTGAAGCATCAGCGACCCTAGCTAGTTTTCAGCTGCCTGGCTTGAGAAAAAAATGGCCTTTCCTTTGGGAAAAATCCAGCGTAGCCTATCCTGTCGTGTTCGCAGGTGCAGTGACTGTGACAATTATTTGTTCAGACGTGAACTTTGATCTCGATAGTGCGAAGCATGCGCTAACCGCAGTACCATCCCAAATTGGACAGAGACTATTGCCTTCGGCCCAGAACGTCTCAAGCATATTTCAAATTGCACCTTGTGCTAGTAATTAGTAACGATGGAGTTGTTCCCAAATCGACGGTGCTCAGATCAAATGTTGGTGTTGTAATTTGTACACGATACGACGACTTTAGACGTGAACGACCACAGACTTAAGGATGGTACCGCAACCTTAATTACAGCCATTTCTAAAGCTTTCTGTGAAGCTGGGCGCGAGGAATTGGACGCCGCTTGTCCTCCTAAATTACTACTACCTATGGGGGTATATATGCTGCTATCTAAAAGAACACGTTTTCTCTTTAAGATCCTTATTCCCTTGCAGTGGATAAACGTGTGGTGTAAGGGGTAAGGCTGTAGTGTAACAACTGACTGTAATAAGGCTGAAAACCGAGAGTTATCGGAGTGATCCTGGCTGACAACTAGTTTATCTTCTTTTATATTAATGATAATGCGGTAATGAAAGAATTAGAGGAGAGACTGAAACGGAAGAGGGTTCCGCGAAATCCTGACTTAATAATAGTCGTAGTGATAGAGCTGAGAGAGGATTTAGAAGTTTGGGTATTTTCCAGTAAAGAACTTGAGCAAATGTTAGGCACTCATTACTATGCGGCCGAACATGAGTGGATCGTCTGGAAGTATGTGAAACCCATTTAGCTTTAGCAGCTGCTTACGCGTCGAATAGAGAACTGAATCGGCAACTTGTAATTTGGCTGACGTTTAGGTCCCGTAGTAAATTTTCAAGGTCTTTATTACGGATTTATATAGGAGACAACTTCGATGACGGACTTCGGGATTGCAAAGCTATGCGAAACCTTTATTGTGCTATTTTAAAAAGAAAGCCTTGTATTTCACATGTCAGAGCCTCATCGTAGCCGCTTTTGAAATAAATCGCAACGGTCCGTGCCGCAGTGATGCCTAGTACCGCGTGACTGCACTTGTGCCGCAGCTATCGATTTCTTGCGTGTTATTCGATCGCTTGCAGGTCGACTTTCGCCAAACCAAAAGTGTGCAACCGGAACTTCGGCAGCTGACCTACAAGCAAGGCATCCTATTTGTGCCACGTTGTTGGTGGCTTTGCTAATCAAAACGGTTCACCGGCTACTGCGATTCTGCGCCAGGGTCCATCTACGAGGCGACCATACGCTTTTCAGAGCGATCGCGTCGTCTTCCACTTTTTATTCACATGCAAATTTAAACGCCAATATCTAGCGACGCATTCTCTAAGCTGCAACCGAACTGCACCTGTTACTGAACGTCCTATACTTCATATTCTCTTGCAGTCCATGGTGTTCGATTTACCTTGCAAAATCATGACGTGCTTTTGAACCTCGGCTTCTTTCATTCTTCAGAGCAGTCCCAGGTGCGGCGTATGGAGCAAGGAATACCAGTGCCATATAACCCACCCTACAGCCTCATGCAAGAATAAACCGATCTCTTCGCCGCATTGGGCACCGACGTCCACAGACCCATGTTAGCTATCAGCATTGGGCAGCGTCGCATTATCTTTTTATTTCTACAACATCACAATGCCTTATAAAATCGTAGTTACCAAACCACCCCTCTTCATTTCTTTTCCAGCTTTCAATTTAATTCGCTCACCTTTTGCTGTGAATAAGTGCGTGCAATATTCAACAATTCTTGTAGGTAAACCTCCAAAAATACTATGCCATGAGCTAATTTCTTGAGACCAAAAGTAAACTCAGAATAAACGATAGGCTCAGAGCAAAACAGAGCATATTTTCGTTCCAATAATCTCAATACCCTTCCAAAATGGCATTTTACGTGCAACCTTCCCTTCAGGATCTGCGTGCACATTTTGCACCTCATCAATTCGGTCCAAACGAGAGGCTCACGCTTTATCACGTTTATGACAACCTTTCGCAGACGCCGCTCGATGAACGCGGCATTGAATGTGGAGATCCGAATATCCTTCTAGTGAATCCATGGCACGTCATCACCGTCGACAAGATAAAAGACCACCTCGATTGGAGCAGCCGCAATCCGACTCAGTTCATTTCGTTTTATAACGACAAGGACAAAGCAATAGACGAGGCTAATCGGAGGCGTGAACAACGATGGGTTTACAATGGAGAGGAAGATCGGTTTAAGAAGCGGTACCCGGAGAAAGTCAGGATTGCTGTGGTAGAGCTGGAAAAGGCCTCTAGCGTGTGGGTGTTCTCTAGGGAAGATCTGAAGCGAATGCTTGGCTCTCATCCCGATGTTTTCTATGGTACCCATAGGCCCGGCCACAATGAGTGGTTTGTTTGGGGGCATGTGCCCAGGGAAAACGTGGCGGGTTACTTGTCCCCTCCAACCTTTGGAGAATGGATCTATCATCCTCTTTAAGATGGTCAATAAATTGAATGGACTTTTTATATTTCCTGCAAACAATACGTTGGGAAGAAGCCGGTAGTTCAAACAGCGATTTATCAGCGTATAAATTTGTAGTTATTTCTTACAATATCGCTCTGAGAATAAACTGGAGATGTGAGCAGCTTTTAAATTCTTATCATAAAGTGATAATTATTAACCAAAACAACCTCAATCACTTCCGGCTTGAGAGAATCCCAACACTGCTTCTCTACCCGCCCTACAGCCTCGCGGTAAGCAACTTCATTACTCCAAGTAATCCACATGGCATTGTGGAACTCGTATAATACCCCATCTTTTAACCTCCCCTCCATACGATATTCTTCAATATCCTTGAATTTTCTACATCATCAATACCATTTGGGAGGGCCTCTCGGCATATAGCCACCAGTTGTACCTCATATCGGCCGGAATTCTGACAGAGTTTATGGCTGTGCAACCGCAGTACTCCAACCCATTTATGTCGTGAGTTGTAAAGTGATATGCAAGGTACACGCTTCTTCCCTCCATTCACTTTAACAATCCGTAGCGAAGGCGTTTCGGCGGTACACTGAATATAGAGCTGTGCCGTTTCCACAGAAGCAAAGAGGTACGGTGTGTTCAACCATACTTCCCGCTTAGAGCTTTTGCTGTCGGCAAGAGGCATTGGATACCAAAAGTCAGCGTCGCTGCTTTCATGCTTAAAAATATATTGACCGTAGCCATATGGAGCTTCTTCTGAAAACGTTCTTCTCTCTTCTTCGCTTCGCTCTCTTCTCGTCCATCCTGGCGGTGGCGTCTTATTTGGGTCTTGGTATTGGTTTCTTCAGATAGCCCAGTCGGCGTTTATCCGCCTTTTCTCAATAGCTGTAGGGCTCTCGCAGGCGTACCATGTGGTGACTGGGAACGTCTCTCTCCTTCTTATTTTGCCATGTTTGTTGTGTGCAAGAGAAACATTGAGGCTGTCACAGGGTCGCGCGTCGACTGCCCCTTGCCAACCTACTACCCAACTCCAGGATGAAAGGCAAAGACGCTAAGCTGCCTTTAATCAAGGTAATGATGTAATCCGCTGTGTAGTTTAATATGAAAGTGTCAGCCAGGATCACTCCGATAACTCTCGGTTTTTCAGCCTTATTACAGTCAGTTGTTACACTACAGCCTTACCCCTTACACCACACGTTTATCCACTGCAAGGGAATAAGGATCTTAAAGAGAAAACGTGTTCTTTTAGATAGCAGCATATATACCCCCATAGGTAGTAGTAATTTAGGAGGACAAGCGGCGTCTAATTCCTCGCGTCCAGCTTCACACTATTAGATTAGTTTCTCTCTTTAATTGGTTCTAAGCTACAGCGGGATTAAAGAGAACAAAGAGGCAGATAAACTAGCTAAAGCTATAACTAAATAGCTAAGAGAATACAGCTTTAAACTACTAATATTACTTTAGGCCTAAGCAGCTAATGACATAGCGTATACAACCTAGGCAGCCGAATAGAAAAAATTAGATAAAGGATAACACCTTTTAAATATTAACGCGGCCCTACTAGGCCCTTATACTAGGTACCTATACGATAAGCTCCTACGGAGCTAGGCTAACCTCTTTACCTAGCTACGAACCGGCTACTACTAGCTTAACTAATACCGCACACAAATAGGTTAGATTAATAACGGATAATATAAATACGGAGAAGTCGAATCAGTTTCCTACGTTCTCCTTAACTACTATCTACTTTAGGAAAGCTAACAGAAGATACTCTAAGATAGTAGGCTAAAAAAGAATAGCCTATCAGCCTTACTTAGCGGAAAGCTACTAAGCAACGCCTCAGCTACCCCGCGTAAAGATAATAATTAGAGAACAACAGTATTATAGCTTCAGGCCGTACTAAGCTTTACACAAGACTTATAACGGTTCTAGAATAGAGACAATCCTATAGTATAGAACCTCTACATTACTACCCTCTCCTACCTTACTGTCCGCTCTCTTTACCTTCTACTTTCCTCCTAGATTAACACGTCACATATAAACTAGTAGCAAAACTCTTTAAATAGTCGTAGCCTACATATCGCTCAGGGCGATAGGTCAGGGTAAATAAACACAACTCAACTCAACTCAATATATAGGTTAGGGTCGTATCTTAAATTTTCGCCCCGGAACCCTACTTATTTCGAGCCCCTCCTTACTAATTACATCGACCCCTATCTTTCGTAACCTTAAAATCGATTTTAGTGAGCCACCAAACACATCGACTCGATAAAATAAATGGCGAATATAGGTTAGGTAATCCTAACGCCTAGGATAAAGTGGCCTTATTCAATTAGAACCTATTCTATAACGCTAAGGTGTTCTGCTATAGCGATAGCCAACGCCTTAACCGTCATCTTTGGCGCTAGTAAGTACTGGAAAGTTATCTCCAACCCAAACTGCTTAAACAGCCAGTTTCGTAGCTCCGCGCCAATCATACTGTCTAAGCCATATGCCGCCACTGATGAGCCATCGAACTCGATGTCCGTAGCCGGGATCAACAACATGCTTGAAAGTTTTTGAGTAACATTCCCGGCGATGGCTGCAAGCACAGAATCGAGACCTTCCGCCTGGGCCGCTTTGAGAATAGCAGTAAAATCTCCACTGCCGCTACTACCACTCTCTGGGTCCTTTCTAATCTCCTCCACCCCAGCGCGGAGGATTTGGAAGCGGGCGTCATTGAGCCAGTATACGTCGTCAGAGGAATCTGCTGATTCAATCGCAGCCGCTAGGTAGGCAGGCTCTAGGCCGAGAACGATCTGCGAGTTACCAAGAGTGGTAGGGCCATTCCGAGCCCTCTGGAGCATGGCCATCTCAAATCCACGCAGCATCTCGCTTTCGTCGATACCGTACATGGCCTTGCGTGACAGCGCCTCTTCGATGCCCTCATTCTCAGCGACTACTCCGACGTCAAGCACCATTGGCAAAACAAGCGACGTAGCTGGGAGACCCAAATGGGAATTGCGATGCCAGGCGAGAGAATCGAGGTAGCTGTTGGCCACGCAGTAGTTTGCCTGGCCAGGGTTGCCCATGGTTGCAGAGATGGAACTCGTCATGACGAAGAAGTCAAGCGCCGTATCCTTGAAGACTTTGTGCAAACTCTGGGCGCCTTTGACCTTGGGGACTATGGCAGCCGTAAACTGGTCGAACGTCATGCCGTCAAACATTCCATCCTACTTAGAGTGAGCATCAAAAAGTCTCATGGAGCCCGTCTAAAGGAATCAACTTACGCGCAAGACCATGGCAGCATGCACAACGCCACGAATGGGACGAGACGTGGTAATTGTGGAGACGGCGGATGCCACGTCCACCTCGTTGGAAACATCACCGCGGAACACTTGAATCTGTGCACCGGCTTTCTTCAAAGACTCAACGAGCTGTTCACTGCCATTAGCAATCTGCCGAAGGACAAGGCAAGTCGTTATGACTTACGGAGGCTGCCTCTGGCTTGTCTGCACCAGATCTAGACAAGAAGGCAAAGTGACGAGCACCCCTTTCCATCATGAAGGTTGTGAGGCTACGGCCGAGACCACCAAGGCATCCCACCAGGAGATAAGCAACCTCAGAGGAGAAATTAACCTTTTCAGCCGTCGGTTGTACCTTAAGAAGCAATTTCAGTTCTAGGATTTTAGGCTACGCAGCTCTTGGGAGATCTTACCTTGATCAAGTCCTGCCCATAAGTGTACTTTATCACGAGATACCCGTCCCCAAATGAGACCTCTTCAGTGTTACTGAGACCTCCCACTTCCAGCAGTGCAGGTTTTCGAAGTGCCTGGGTATTGTCGACGAGAAAATCGATGGATTGGCTCAAGATGCTTCCTAGTATCCGGAGCTGACTTCTGTATATGATTTTCAATCCAGTGGAAAGAAACGACGCGCCCCGAAGGAATGGCAAGGAATCGGGATTTTCCTCAACTCTTACGTCATTCAAGACAAAGCGTGTACCAGAAGGAACAAAGCGCCAGGTCTCCTTGGCGAGAGTGGAAAAATCGTGAGAGATGATAGCATCGGGAGCTCCTCCGCCGTGGGATTTTGGCTCAAACAGAGCCAAAATAGACGATACATCAGAGGACAGCAACACACGAGTCGCAGTGATGCCTGCAGCGATGTAATTTTCCTTTTCTGACTCGTTTTGAGCAACAACTGCAGTTAGATGGAAGCCCAATCTTTTCTCCAACGAAGCAACAGCAGCAACAAAAGATGGCCTTGCAGGAAGCAATAGAAGACGCTCTCCGGCCTTCACCTTGGCAATGTTGACAACAGCATTGAAAGCGCTTGTCAGACTTGGAAGAGTCGCAACAAGCTCAGCATCATTCAACGAGTCTGGGTAGAAACCACACAAGGATACCGGGACGGTGATGCTCGTGGCAAATGCGTCTGGTGCAAAAGCAACAGCTTTTTTGCCAACAAAGTCAGAAGAAAGACTTGAGCCAACGGCGGTGACTAGTCCAGAGACAATACGAGGACCACTCGTGTGGGCTTGCAGATCAGGCTTTTCGAAGCTTGCGTAGCCAACTTGGAGCCGGACACCATATTGGCCAAGGGCTCCGTGCCTCAGGTGCTGGAAGACCAGTCCGCCATCTGCGAAGGTAGCATGCAATGCGTCTTTGTTTGACAGTACCCTTTTCTCCGGCAGTGAAGAAGTGGAAGAAAATGTAGCGTTCAGTGGCTGGTTTGGCAGTAAGCGCACCACATGAAGTATGCCTGCGTGCAGCCAGAACTCGGTGTCTGCTCCAGAATGCTTGGTCTGAATCTCCCCAAGCTTCCCGAGGATAGCTTCTCCAACAAGCTCGGAGGTTTCGGTAGCGTCAGTGTCCAGAAGGAGGAGTTTAGCGGAAGCTTGCTCCGACCGGATGGCTCGAAGAAGTCCCTGGCTCATGCCGCCTGAGATGTTGGTCCCCTCATTGACCCCCGAAGTTACCCAGATAGTGGGAACACCAGATGTCAGGATTTTTTTTAGTGCATCAAAAGTAGACTCGTTCAATGAAGGGATCATGTTGCCCGAAGTGTCGTGAATGATGAATCGTTCCCCTGCCCCCGGTTGAACTGTGGAAATTTTAGAGATGTCAGTGTGCTGGACTACATCTCCATGCTCTCTTAGGAATGCGGACAAGAGGACGCTGTGCGACTCGGGCTCATTGCTGTGGGTAACAATAGTAACCTTCCGTTGGAGCGGAGCGTGTCCGTTCGAGTGGCTGCCCTCATGGACTGAAGCGATGACAGAAACGTCTGGAAGTCGGAAATGCAGCTTAGAGTCAACATATCCATGTGAAGGGAGTAGTCTCTCAAGCGACTCAGACGCTGAATTGGGCGCAGAGAAAATGACCCTTCCTTTCTCCGTGAGAACAGCTTCAAGGCCTTGTAGCAGGTGCTCCGCGGTTAACGCTTCTACCCAACCTTTGCCGACTATGACGAGATCTGCAGCCTCAACTGAAGTCTCAGTCCAGTCGAAGAGCCCTCCCTCGGTAGAGAAGGCGGAAACGTTGGCAGATAAGTCTTGCTTTTCAATGATCGAATCCAAAAGATCATTGGATGTACCGGCAAGAATAACCTCCGTTGCCGCAGTCAACTTCGCAAGCACCGCTGTCAGTGTCTTTGAATCTACCTGTCCGATGAAGAGAGCACGTTGGATTTGCTTCTTGTGTTGGATCAACTCAACCACAGCAGCGATTGAGTCTTCTTCTGACCGGATCGTCGGAAAAGCACGGATGGCCTGGTCAGTCGTAAGGTTGGCAATGTCAGGCTTCCATACAGTTTCCATGTATGGTTCACGGGGCCTGGAAGCCTTGCTACTCTGCGGTACGGCGGCCTCGTAAGAAACGCAGCGAAGGCTTTTGACGTCCAACACGACTTGTCCATCTTCGGTGGAAAGCTTCGTGTGGGTATTGAAGTACCGGCCATCAAGCTCATCAGTCCACGCAACGGCCTGTCCTACTGTGCCTCTGGACTGCTCAGAAGGCGGCCAAACCGACAACTCATCGATTCCGATGGGAACCACTCCATGGGGCATATCCTTGTGCAGACCGGCGTTGATGGAGATGATAATGAGCTGCAAACACCCGTCAATGGTGGAAGGATGCAGTAAATAGCGGGACTCGCCCGAGATAAGGCCACACTCGGTTGCAACGCGGACCTCAGCAGCGGCAGCATGGTACTTAGTGTTGGTCCGGATACTACCCAGAGGCTGGAAGCTGGGCCCGTACTCAAAGCCGACCCTGTTAAAAGCATCATACCATCGCTTGCCTGGGATGCGCTGGCTCAGCTTATTTGTATCAACAGGGTGAGAGTGTTGCTCAATTGGCTTCTGAGCTTGATAGTTGGCAGCGATCGAACCCTGGCAGTGGAGCTTCCATTCGCCATCGCCATAGGACTCGACCGCGAAGTTGAACCAAGTGTCATCGACGTTGTCCAGGCGAAGCTGTATCTCAACTCCGTCATCCGTCTCTGGAACCACGAGCGCAACCTTGATGGCAACATCCCGGAACGTCACGCCTTCAACTTCGATACTCTTATTCTCACAGACTTGCCGGAGAGCCTCGCAGACCATAGAAAGGTGGCCTGCCGCGGGAAAAACTGCTTCTTTGCCGAGCTGTAACAGTGTTAGCGTTGTTTACATATTTGTTCAAACACAGAAGGCGCTTACGCGGTGGTCCTTCAGCCATGCTAAGTCTTTGTGACGAAGAATGTTCCTCCATGCAAGCGATCGGTCAGAGAGGCCCACCAGCTTACTGCCGAGTAGGTCGTGGCGAGGATGAGTGAGGTTGCGCTGCTCGTGGCTGAGACGTGGCTCGGTCCAGAAAGTTCTCTCATAGTTCCACTGATAGGGGGGGAGGTCTACGAGAACCATTGGTTGGCGGGTCTTCTGAGTGCTCCCAATTGTGCCGTCTAGGGCGTTGACTTCGTCAACGTCGATGGGGTAGTTTTGAATGAATAGTGCCCCGGCTGTTTTGAGAAGCTGCACGGCGCTGTCCTTGTTTCTGACCAACGAAGCCACGTATGTAAAGTGTTCGAACTTGTTTTCTTGGCAGATCTGCTTGAACGGTCCACTGAGAGCAGTGTGTGGGCCAACTTCGACCACAATACCGATGCTCTCCAACCCCGGTGTCTTTCCAAGAGAAGTAACAGCTTCGTCAAAAAGGACGCGGCTGCGAAGATTCTCACTCCAGTATGTCGCCGGCACATGGTCGCCCCTGAATTCTTTCCCAGTGACGGAGGAGAACCAGGTGGCCCGGGGACGACGCCAATCCAGGCTTGCTTTATCAAGGCTTCCGACAGACTGTGCGAGAAGAGCGTCGTACGCCACGGCTACATTATCCATCTGAGAAGAGTGGTATGCTTTGCCGGTGGGAAGTTCACGCGCGAAGATCTTCTCTGCCTCAAGTTGCTTCTTTGCCTCGGCGACGGCCTCAGATGTACCGCTCAGAGTGGTGCTAACAGGCGAGTTCTGACATGCCACAGAAAGAAGGTGGTTGAATGAAGACAGGCGGAGAAGAGCTTCTTTCGCACCCAATCCAACAGCCAGCATGGACCCCGGGGGTGCATGGCGCTTGACAGCGAAGCCACGCAGATAAGCTGCGATAATGGCTTCCGGCGCAGAGATCAACCCGGCCGCATACGTGGCAGCCAACTCACCGGATGAGTGGCCTACTGTGGCTGTGGGTGTGATGCCCCATTGCGCGAACAAGTCCACAATTGCAATCTGGACAGCAGTGCAAATGGGCTGCGCAATTTCTGCATCATTGATATTGATCGCATCGCCGTCTTTCGAAAGCGCGTCTTCCAATGCCCACTCGGGACGGGTATCGTCGAGGCGCTGTAGAACACGGTCCAGAGTGCGGATTGTGGCGCGGAATCGGGGGAAGGTTTCCATTGCATCGGCCCCCAGGCCTTGCCACTGTGCACCTTGGCCAGTGAAGATGAAAGCTAGGCTGGGCGGAGTGCGCGGAGCGCTGCCGAAAGTGAAGGCAGACAGATCAAAATCGGCGGCCCCATGCTTTTCAGATGCAATGGTAAAAGCACGCGAGGAGAAGCGAGAGCGGCGCGCCAGCAACGTGTAGGCAAGATCTGGCAAGTAGAAGTCTGGGGCAACGGCGGCGTGGGCGGCAATGTTGCGCTCGAGCGTGGGTCGGTCGTGAGCAGAGAAGCCCACAAGAAATGGCCTAGAGACGTCTGCTCCCGAGTAGTCGTAGGAGGCCTCACTGCGTCGGTGCCCGTGGCGGTAGAGAGGATGAAGGGAGTTGACGCCTTCAACAACAACGTGCCCGTTGGTGCCGCCGTATCCAAACGAGGAGACCCCAGCCCTGCGAGCCGAAAACCCTTCTGGCCATGAGACAGTGTCCCTCGCAACACGAATGTTCCACTCTTCTTCGCGGATTGCCGGGTTGAGGTTTTTCAACCCAGAGACACCCGGCACGACGCCGGCCTCGGTCATTAGCGCGGCCTTCATGACGGCAAAGATGCCGCTGGCTGCTTCACTGTGGCCGATGTTGGCTTTGATGGCCCCGATGACCAAGGGGCAGTCGGACGGACGGTTGTCATTCATGGCGCGAGCCACGGCACGGCTCTCGATAGGGTCGCCCACAGGGGTGCCGGTTCCATGGCATTCAACATAGGCCGTGCGCAGAGGATCTAGGCCGGCGCGGGCATAGGCGGCGCGCACAACGCGCTCCTGGCCCTTTCCGCTAGGGTGGGTGATGCCCATGCCGGGCACCTTTCCGTTTGTGTTGACGGCCGAGGAGCGGATGACGGCGCGGATGGGGTCGCGGTCGCGGATGGCATCCGAAAGGCGCTTGAGGTAAAGGGCCCCGGCCCCCTCGGCACGGCCGTAGCCGTCGGCCGAGGCATCGAACGTGTGGCAAGTTGACGTGGGCGACAAGATGCCGAGCTTGGCCGTGTTCATGTGCTGGTCGACAGTCAAGACCAGGTTGACGCCCCCGGCAATGGCGGCGGCGCAGTCGCGGGCACGCAGGGCGTGGCAGGCGTTGTGGATGGCGTAGATGGCCGAGGAGCAGGCCGTGTTGATGGTGAAAGCGGGCCCGTTGAGGTTGAAGGTGTTGGCGACGCGGGCGCTGATGAGGCCGGGGTCGACGCCGGTGGCGGCGTAGTTGTGGCGGAAGTCGGGGTCGCGGGTCGACATCTGCTGGTAGTCGCTGGTGAAGCTGCCCACAAAGACGGCCGTGTTGGAGCCGGCGACGGCGTCGAGCGGCAGGCCGGCCGACTCGAGGCTCTCGTAGCTGACTTCCAGCATCTTGCGCTGCTGCGGGTCCAGCCACATGGCCTCGACGGGCGTCATGTTGAAGAAGGACGGGTCGAAGGCGTCGGCGCGGCCGTCGAGGAAATAGCCGCCGGGCACGTTGAAGCTGCCGGGCCGCTCGAGGCTGGCGTGCAGGTAGGCGTCGATGTTGAAGCGCGACTCGGGCACGCGGGCCGTCTGCACCGCGCGCTTCTGCTTGAGCGCCTCCCACAGCGACGAAGCCGAGTCGATGCTGCCGGGAAGCCGGCACGCTTCCACCCCACGCGTTAGCCGTCTTGCCAGGATGCTGCCGCTGGGACCGGCCCCTTCCACTTACCCATGCCCACAATGGCAATCGCCTCGAGTCCACCGTCCTCTTCGAGCTGCGGCATGGCGACGATGATCGGAACCGACAATGGCGCAGGCCACGCCGAAAGTGGGAGGCTGGACGCTGGGAAGTTATAGCCGCGCCCTCTCGCTGTTCGCTGGCCTCGGTGCCGCCCCCGACGCCCTCGGACGCCCCCCGCCGCCCCCCGCCGCCCCCCTTCGGCGCCGCGGCCCGGGCCCGCAATAAGGTGCACGCCTGAGCGGGCGCCCTTGGTGCACGACCGCGCCTGCCACGCCCATTATGCACTCCCCCGAGTCTCTCTACTTCCTACTGCTTGCCGGCACCGCCTGTGGCCTGCTCTGGGGCGTCGCCCTCTGGAACGGCACTGTGGCCGCTCTCGTCACTGCTGCCTGCACCGGCCGCTTCGAAGACGGCACTCCCCTCGCCACGAGCTACACCGGCCTGTCTGCCATCGACTTCCCCGTGTCCCTGCTCGTTGCCTTCTTCTTCTACGGCACAAACGGCTCCCATCCCGCCTTCCAGATCTTCCTCGTCGATGCATACGCTACACTGCAGTCTGCTTTCGTATGGCTCTACGCAGAGAGCTCTCGCTTTCATTCCAAGCCCTACGCAGTTGCATAGTAAGACCCTGCCACGCCAGACACCGTCTGCCATGCAACTGACGCCTTACTGAAAGCCCAATCATCTGGGCCCTCTTGTGGCAAGCATTCGGTGCCGCCATCGCTCTTCCCCTCTTCTTCAGAAAGCACCTCGAGTGGTGCAAGAGCAATGCGAAGCCCTTGCCAGCCTCGGAGCTTCGTCCATCCCAAGCATTGCCCTTTAGTTTCGCCCTCGGGGCGCTGCTGCCAGCTGTTATCGGCATGCTGCCGACCTGGTACCCGCGGCCCGACCAACTGCATCAGCAGATACTCGCAGCCTGGCAGCCCGATCCAATATGGGTGGCTGTGGTCCAAGCCACCTTGACGACGGTGCTCTCACGTTTACCCACCGAAAAAAGCGACGAGAGGTCGGTTGGATGGCTGCAGGCCTCATACGTCATTGCTGCAATGTCGTCAGCAGTCGGGCACATGTATGCTTTCGCAACGCTGATGCTGTCGTCGGACCCTCGGCTCGGCTTCAAAGGTGCCTATGTCCCTTCGCTTTTTTCTGGGCCGCCAGGCGCAGCTTTGAAACTGGCGAACGGGCCCTGGCTTTTTCTTCAGTACGACCTTATCATCATTTCCCTCTCGGCTCTTTCGTGGGCGTATTTACTTGTCACTCCGATCGTTGGGAAAGAGAGTTGGGTTCGTAACTTGCTCCCACTTCTGATCATGGTTGCAGGGTTCGTCTTCGGAGCTGGTACGGTCGTTTCGGTGATTCTTTTCTGGCGGGAAGGGAAGATGCAGCAGGAGCGACGCTCTCGCAAAGCCAACGTAGCAAAAAGGAGCGATTAAACGTCAATTATGGAGGTTAGCCAATTGGGAACCGCTCCTTCTTCGGCAAAAGGCTGCTTGGATACTTTGTAGAGTATCCATGACGCCGCGACTTTGTGAGAATGGATCAGCACTGGATTTTCCCTGCAAATCTAGTGTGTCGCAGTTTTTAATATCAATTCTAACCGTAATTAATTGTAACTATTCCAAATAGATGAATTGCGTGCGATAAGGGAAGTTGAACATGCGGCCTTCCGCGTTTAGTTTTTCCCACCGAACCAAGACGGAAGCAAATATTGCCAGTACTTGCCCTGGAATCGGCCTGTAGAGGCAGTCAGCCACAGCCTAATGCTTTCCAAGACATGATTCTCCTACTCTCTTTGCCGCTTGGGCTGACGTGGCGTTCGGACAGGGCGCCGAGCTACGATAATCCTACGGGCACGGAATCGAACCGGTGTCTCTCCGGTTCCCCGGAGCTGACCGAGGGCGAGCAGTTCGGCACCGGGGCCCAGGTCCGCAGATAGCTTGCATTGGGCTCGTGAAAAATACGTAACGGTCCTTTTGGCAGCGTCTAAGTTTTGTCTTGAGAGCCCCAGAAGAACTGTAGAACGAAAAACACTGAACTTCGTGTCAAGCTGTAGCATCGTGTAGGTGCAGCTTTGGATAGAGAGATGGCCGCAATGGGCTCTAATTCAGGTCGAAATGTCGATGTTGCCATTATTGGCGCAGGTATGATTACTGCATCAAAATGAAAAGGACGAGCTGACTGGGTGCTGCGTGGACAAGGCTGGTATGGCCTCGTAGCTGCTCGAACCTACCTTAGGCTCCGTCGGAACACCAATCTCTTGATTATTGACTCAGACTCTACCGTGGGTGGGGTATGGAGCGAGAGCAGGTTATATCCGAACCTGGTAGCCCAAGTCAACCTGGGCCTTTTTAATTTCACCGACGTACCTATGCCGGCTACAGGCGTCAACGACAAAAATCAAGTCACCGGACGCATGATTCACAACTATCTTGCTGCTTTCGCCAAAGACAATGATCTCCTGCATCGTATCCGCTTCAACACTCACGTGGACAAAGCGGTCCGATGTAGGCGAGGCTGGCGCCTCTCGTTCAATAACTCCAGCGACACCGTTGATGCCGAGAAGCTCATTGTCGCCACTGGAGTCACCTCGATCCCCAACATGCCGGTGTATACAACCGAAGAGGTTACCGTGCCTGTGGTTCACTCGCGCGATCTCGGCCAATCGTACTCGGAACTGCAGCAGGCCGACAAGAAACACATCATCGTCGTCGGCGCGGCAAAGTCGGCGTACGATGCCGTGTACCTTTTGCTTTCCATGGGAAAGAAAGTGACTTGGGTCATCCGCCCAGACGGTGCTGGGCCGCTCGCCATCTTGCCGGCAGAGCTCCTGGGGATCTGGACGAGCATTGGAGTCGCATCAACACGCCTGATGACAGCCCTGAGTCCTTCTATCTTCAATACTGAAGGCTTCCTTTACCGCATTTTCCAGAAAAACCCCTTAGGCAGGTTGTTCACAGGCCTTTTCTGGGACGTTGTCGCCTTTCTTAGCGATCTGCATGCTGGGTATTACAAAAATGATCACGTTGCGAAACTCAGGCCAGAAGTTGACGGTAAAGGGTAAGCCGCCCATGTCAAATTCCTTCTCATTCATCTTATCTGACAGAGGCATGCAGAATCTTCTGGGCCAACTCAGGCCTCGGCGTCGTCACCCTTCCGGATTTCTGGAGCACAATCCACAAGGGTGACGTCACAATTGTGCGCGACGCCCTCGACTCCCTCAACCATAACACACTGCGACTTCGATCAGGAAAGGCCGTGCAGTCGGATTTCATAATCATGTGTACAGGCTGGGGAGATCATTTTGCTATGTTCAATGAGGCGTACAAGACGGAGATTGGACTACCCGTGAGAAGCAAGACGTCACTCGAGAAGGACCCCGCCGACACCGAGTGGGAGCGAATCGACCAGAAGGCCGAGGCTGTTGTTGACGCGAAGTTACCCTTCCTCGCCAAGGGCCCTATCCTGAAGAACCCCCAGAGCAGCTCCAGGCCTCAGTGCCGCTGGAGGCTATACCGCCGGGTGGTGCCTTTGTCGCTCGCTGAAAAGGGAGACCGGTCTCTCGCCATCTTGGGCCAGATTCACACGGTGCAGACGCCGCTAGTATCTGAGATACAGTCGTTTTGGGCCATACTTTATTTACTAGACGAGCTGGAGCTGCCGGATCACGACACCATGGTCAGGGAAATTGCCGAGTGGAACGCCTGGACTCGCAAGCGCTACCTGAGCCAGGGCCAAAAGTTTCCCTACTCGCTTTATGATTTCCTCCCCGTAAGTCCAGTTCTTCAGAGCACCCTATTTGAGCCACGCTCAGCCGCTGACCTCTACAAGTACATCGACACACTGTGCAACGACCTGGGCATCAACTCGCGTCGAAAGTCCAACGCTCTTGCCGAAGTCTTCTCGCCCTATCGCCCCAAGGACTTCAACGGCTTCATCGGAGAGTACTTTGCCAACAAGGCGAAAAGAAAAGGTGCAGTGATGCCTCCCAAATCCTCCCACCAATTCGTCGTTGGTCTGGCGGTTGTAGGAACTTGCGCATACATTTTGAACCTTATTCTCGCAACATTGCACCAAGATTGAGCTTTTTGTACTTCTTTTACAAATTAATGATCATAACTTAGCTCGTAGCAAAGCATTGGGAATCGAAGCAGTGAGTTCAATACGCCTTGGCTTTTCAAATATTATCACTTTGGTGACATATCCTATATATTTGCCCAGCTCCACTCAAAAATCGTTGCTTCATCTTACTATGGCTCCCAAATTGTGAATTCAGATCGAGGGGCTCAAACAGGACGTCGGCTGAGACAAAGCCCGATTACAGCCATCAATTTAGTACTGACGTTTACGAAAAACTCGAGTTGGACAGCTCTCTAAACAGTTACATGGACGGGTTACCTTTCTCCGCTCCTGTTCGAGCTGACCGGAGCCCGGAACATGAAATGGCTTGTCACAGCTCAACCTGCGTGTCTTGGAATCGCTTGTAACCCAACCCTGCGACGAATGTGTACCTCCACTCTCCCTGCTGCCTGTCTTGACTCAACTCCCAATACTGTTCGGCGTGCGCGGGGCCGTTGATAGCACCTGCGGCAAAATTTCCGTCTTCCAAGCGCTCGTCGCAGTAGTAAAAACTGTCGAAGAGAGAAGGTAGCGTCAGTCTTGCCATATTTAGCGTGATTAAAGGAAACGCCAACGGCACACAAGCAAGCTACCACACTACTATGCGAAAGGGTGCAAAGAAAAAAAATAAAAAGAGTAATTATGGGTGAAGGAAAAGTGCTGACGTATATGGTATAACCGTGCGAGAGAAGGTAAAACGCGGCTTGATCGTAAAAAGGTGGCTAGCTGCGAGCTTTACATAAATGAAAGAGCGAAGCAGATATGTGCTCGCTGGAAGGATATAGTAGGGGGGATAGCATAGTGTTGAACCAACCAAAAAGCAAAAACAAATATATGGAATCATTCGAAGATAGATTAGCTTAATAGCCAAACAATCTAATCTGGTATCCAATAGAAAGAAAGAAAGTAGGATAGTAATTGTTGATAAAAGGGACAAGTGAGAGTGGAAACGAAAGAAAACAGATAATGGAAGAAAGCTTACGTCCAGCCTTTGCCTCGGTATGCGATAACTGCATTTTCGATGACGTGAGCCATGGCCGTCTTTCCAAGGCCAAGACTAATGAGCTGCGGCTGTGGCATGGAGCCAAGGCCATTGGCTGTGTAGATGAAGGACTTGGGAAGTTCGGGCGGCAGGTGGGCGAACTCGGCCACGGCCTCGGCGGCGGCGGCGTATGCAGACGTTGTGTTTATAGCGATGTCATACTCAAGCTGAGCCTGGGACAATGACAGCGGATTGTCGGCTCTGGTCGGAAAGACGTGGTACGCTGGTATGCCGTCAGTATGAACCATGACAACCACAACAAAACCAGAAAATAAAAACTTACCGTTGTGGATGACGACGTTCGGGGCTGCTCCGAATGCTGCTCTCACTTTTGTGAAGGCGTCATGGATGGCGTCGGGCTTGGCCAAGTCGCTCTTGATGTGTAGATAAGCTGGGTCGAAGCGGGTGCGCCCGCGGCTGACCAGGGCGATGCGGTACCCTTTAGCCGCGAACACATCGGCTGTTGCCCGCGCGATATTTGGGCCTGCGCCAAGGATGAGAAGAATATTGTTCGGCGCCATTGTACCGTTTGCCATTTATGGGCACTTCCCGCAAAGTATTTATAATCAAGCTCGGTTGATGGCCGAGCTGCTGACATGCTCGGCCAAATTGGCCGGTGGTGGCGTGGGGTAGTCATTGTGTCACCCTTGAGCACGTAATCAAGAGGTTTTTCCGTCAAAAAACAAGATGTCAATTTCATCAAAATCTGCTCTACCTGGATCAAGCCTAAACGAACGTAACTCAATCGAAGCCGGTAGCTGGCACAACCCTCGAGATACGCGACTCAACCGTAATCACACGTGTCTCTTCGTTCACAAGCATGCGACCATTGCCAATGAAGGTCATGTTCTCCAGTTCTCGAAGGCCATCGCCTCCGCTCTGAAAAGTGTGGGCGCCAGCTATTGCATTCACCCATTATGTCAGCCTGAACTTTGCATTCTACGGGATAACGTACTGGAAAATCCGAAAGGAACGCTCTTGGATGTGGGTGCCATGTTGAAGATGCTCTGGACTTCTTCATTGAGAGAGATAATCCCTTGGTACCCAAAGTCGATAGCTTTGTCGTCCTTGGTACTAGAAAAAAAAGTTATTTCGCTAATTCGTGACAAAAAAATCAAGGAAATCATACACGGCAACTGCTTTCAAGTTGATACGGGCGTGTTTTTTGTCATCATCAAAGGTAAGCCAGTCGGCTCCAAAGACGACGTCGGCATTGAACTTGGGTTCAAAGCCTTCAACCGTCTCGAGTGTGCCCGTGGGAGTTTCCTAATAGAAGAAATGCGTAAGCTTCGGATGCTCTAAAAATATCCCTCATTCAACTAGGGTGCGTACAAAGTGGAACAGCGTAGAGCCGCTGTGTTTTGGGCCTATGACTAGTCAGCATGTATCTTCATATTTTGGCATTAAGCAATGGCTTCTATTATACCGACTACATGTCCGGCGCCGACGTTGACTTTGCAAATGAGAGCCGGCTGAAGGCTAGGGAAGTTGATGATAGGGGGACTCATGATGCCGTTTTAGCGGTGTTATCGAGCTTAGAAAACCACAATGACCTATGGTACAATCTGGTCTTTTATAGGTCCATGTTGTGAACAGTAGGCTTCTTGCTAGCCAAGACCTCGATAGCCGGCCCGAACGCCGAAAGAGGCGTTACCGAGATCCCGCTAACTCGGCCTGGCGCTCCGATAGCTACGTTCTTCGCCCTTCGTTGAATCTTATCGAGGTATGCGCCAATCGGCCCATGCGAATCCTTCGGCGAAGCACGCCGTCATCGTCAATATCTACAGCTTTGCACATGGCTATTTAACAGCCTTGTTTCCGGCACATTTTCCTCTCTCTAAACAAGTGTCGCGTTCAGAAGTTATTTGTTCCCTCAATCCGTCAAACATGGCAGAATCTCGACCTTTTCGTGTTATTGTTGTCGGCGGAGGCGTGGGAGGTCTAGCCGCCTCTCATGCGCTTCAAAAGGCGGACATCGACCACATTGTTCTTGAAAAGGGGGAGATAGCTCCAGCGAGGGGTGCCAGTATTGGCATATATCCTCACGGCTCCAGAATTCTCCAGCAATTTGGATGCCTTGAAGAGGTGGAAAACGAATGCAACCCTCTTGGTAAAAGCCTTAACCTTCTTCCAGACGGCCGCGTTATTGCAAACAGCAACTTCTTTGGATTGTGCAGGGAATAGTACGTTACACTAAGCACCGTTAGATGTAAAGCACGCTAATCAAGCCAAGTCACGGTTATCCTATTCCAGTTCTGGAACGAAGGCGTTTCCTCGAAATCTTGTATGAGAAATTGCCGGATAAGTCCAGAGTGAGAGCGGGAGTTGGTGTCGTTGATATCACAGATTCGGACGACAATGTGAAGGCGGTACTGGCCGATGGCACCATTGAAGAGGGAGACCTGCTCATTGGGAGCGACGGAGTACACAGTCTAATACGCAGCCTCATGTGGAGGAACGCAAATGCTGCCATCCCCGGGTTAATAACAACAACCGAGAAAAAGTGTACGTCGAGCATTCCTACGTCATGAATTCGAATAAAGGAAACAGTAAAACAAGTAGAGCTGACATGAAAGAAACAGCCCTCTTCACCGACTGGAGTGCACTGATTGGTTTTAGCCCTACGCTGCCGAGTATGAGTAACTGTAACGTCTCTGTTACACACTACCCAGGCAGATCGTTCCTCGTGCTTGGCCAGAAAAAGTATACATTCTGGTTCGTTTTCTTCCGCAACTCGGAGCGCCTCTACTGGCCTCACAGCCCGCGCTGGACGCAGGCCGACGCCGAAAAGCGTGCTGTTGAGTGCCTCGAGTGTCCCATCTCGAATACACACGTTTTTGGAGAGCTCTGGAAACAACGCGTACGCGCGGAGTTAGTTAACGTCGAAGAAGGCTTATTTAAGCACATGTTCTTTGGCAGAGTCGTACTCTCGGGTGATGCAGTGCACAAGGTAAGAAGGATTATAGTTGCTTTACAGATTCGATCGCTTAAAATTCGTACGTAGATGACTCCAAACATCGGACTCGGAGGCAACTCTAGCATGGAAAGCATTGTCGTGCTGACCAACCTACTCCACCGCGCCATCAAGGACTACGAGGCTCGAGGAACAAAGCCTAAAAAGGCCGCAATCGAGGCACTACTATACCAGTATCAAGCTGAGCGTACGCTTCGTATGCGACAGATTATCGACTTCTCCGCCCTCGCGACAAAGGTTCAGGCTTGGGAAAACTTAGGCTACAAAATCATGTCACGCGTTATGCCACTTTTGCCGGAGAACACGTTCGCTCTAAAAACTTCCAAGCTTATTAAAGCTGCGCCGAAGCTGGACTTTGTAGCTACGCCCTTGGATACTAAAGCTACTATTCCATGGGAGGATAGTAGCTTTAGCGTTATTGTCCCAACGAAGCCATATCAAGAATCGACTCTTTTCTCGAGTCGGAAAAATTGTCTGTCTGTTATCTTTGTACTACTTCTGTTCTCTTTTTTATTATTGTAATGAGGCGTTTTCAACAGAGGCCCTTGGAGTTGCAAATTGTGTGAGGATAGTAGAAGGGTTTATCTTAATGCATGAAGAAAGATAGCCTGAGTATGGGCTGATATCCCAACTATCCTTATCTTCTATATTCATTTTACTTCTTCGTCGTTTCAATACCGTGCTATCCCCTTACTATATTAACCAAGCGAGTATATAAATACGGTGCTCTTTTATATATATATATATATCTCGCTACCAGTTACTCTCTTAAGAACCAAGCCGCGTTCGCTTCTCTCTCGTACGGTTTTAATCAACATGTTAATAGACAAGTAGTATAGAAGAATTAAGAGACAAGTTATATAAAGGATTAGGATAGGCGTGTTACTATTAATCTTTAATATAGATTAATGCCTTAAGTTAACTACGAAGGTTCTATCTACTACTAGAGCATAGTATATATTGGACTATCAGGCCATCTACTAACTATTAGCCGATATTTTATTATATATTACTCTCTATATTTACTTTACTTTTTCACCTATTTCAACACCCTACTACCTTCTATTAGCGAGCATATAACTACTCTACCCTTTTATGTATATAAAGCTCGCTACTAGATACTCTTTTATAATCAAGCCGCGTTCCCTCTTTACCCGTACGGTTTTAACCACCTCAAATATCAACAGTTTAAAATATAGGAAAATCTAGTACTTTAGTATTATAATTTATTAACCGGGTTTATAAGGGCGATAGTTATATAGTATAGCCCCACCGCGTATATTTAGTATAGGTAATATTATAGCAGTAACCATACCTCTAAAGGATCGCTAGAGCTCTATATAATCGGCAAATAATATAATCTATATACTAACAGGCGATAAATCAAGCCGTGTATAGCATTATATATTCGGGACGGGTAAGCAGGCCTATGGTACTCGCGCGCGGCGAGGATTAAAGCGTTGCTTACGCAAGCTTTTTTTTTTAAATAGTATTCTTATTCACCGACCTTCTAGCCTAAATTTCGCTCAATCGCAGCTAACTCGTAGAAGCGCGCTACTATAATTATCCACGATGAGCACTCACAACACCAAATTAGGCTAATCCGCGGGAACAAATAGACACGATTAATAACTATCTATTAAGTACGATTTAACGATTATTTACGTAATACGTTTACTTAGTACAACACTATTAACTTTTATAGTAGTAAAACCGTACGAGTAAAGAGAGAACGCGGCTTGATTATAAAAGAATATCTAGTAGCGAGCTTTATATACATAAAGGGGTAGTTATATACTCGCTTATAGAATATATTAGGGGATAGCGAGGTGTTGAAACAATAAAAAAGCTAGGTAAATATGGAGGGCAATGCATGAAGAAATGTAGGCTGATAGTTAGTTGATAGCCTGATAGTCCAACAAACACTTTCTACTAATGAAGTGGATAGTCCCAACCCATGTCCCCCAAACTACCAATATCGTTTTGCTGCAAATGCTGGCCACCCAACGGAAGGCCCACAAAGCCGATTAAACGTTGGTCAGTTAGCAACTTGCCGCCGCTCAGCTCTTCGCGAAGCTCGGCCTCGAAGACGCCAACCAGCGGACTGATCTGCATGAGCGCGACCATGGCGTCAACAAGTGAGTTCAGCGCTTCCTGCAGTACGGAGCGGTTCACTACGCTGCCGCTTTCTGGAAACACCGTTGTGCCTATGCCTCTCGGCGTCAACAGCGATGGTGACGAGGATAACGGCCCCATCGCACTGCTGAACAGATTCGTTGCGCTCGTTGCGCCCGTAATTTGGTTTGTGGCAGCTTCCCAGCTTCCCTCATTACTGCTGGGCGCCCACGTCCACGTGTCAAACGGACTGGAAGGAGAGGCGCTGCGCGGACTTCTGGACTCGTGGATGGCATCCAGTGCGAAGGTGTTGGCATTCAGTGTGCGAATGCATGCCTGGGCGGCTACATATATCGACCAAGGAACGTAATTACTCATCTGATCCGAGACACTTAGTTAGTATTTGGTGCTTCTTACTTCAAAAGACGGGTCGGGGTCCCTGGCTGTTTCTCTCACCTTCGCCAGGTCAGCGTGACCCATTAGCTTTCGCGACATGTTGGCAATTGCCAAGGCCGAGTTCTGGCATTTGGAGTTCTCGCACAATGGGTGTGGCGACCTAGGCACCTTCGCCCCGGCAACATGCATAGTCTCCGCGTAGTTGAGACAGATCACTATCGCCTGAACGCTGATGTTCAAGCAAAAGGCATTGGGCTCGTTTGGCAATAATGAAGCTGCCGTTGGAGCAGCACCGGACGCGATCCGCTTGATGTTCTCGCTGATACGATAATGGTGCATCCAAAAGTCATAAGTCGGGCTACCTGGCTTGCCTTCCTCGATGGCGTGGGTGACGTGAAAGAGGCAGCGATTGTGCAACCCGCTGATCAGTATGAGCGCATTGTTGGTACTGAGCTCCCTGGAGCCAGATAACCTGAATGCATCATAAAGATTTAACCTAGACAATGAGCTCGGAGCGTCATTAGCCGGTAAAAATGTTGTTACCTGCGCGGCCAACGTCAGCTATGATGGTCAAAGGATTGTAGGTGATTTCAGCCAAGTATTACGTCTGCGTAGATGGTCGGAATGTGGGTCTCCCAGCCTTTGTTTATACTCACAAAGCAGCTTATTTGGAAAGCCGCCCAAAACGTTCTCCTTCTCTCTTCAAGTTCCCACACATCGGTGGTCGGCGGGAGGTGATATCTGCGCTCCTGATACGCTTTCGGGAATGTGGTATTGCCGTCCATATTGTGCAAGCCAAACATTCGCACCATCCAGTTTACCCGGCTGATGTTGGTCCAGGCCCGAGCGAACATTGTCTGCTTGAGTTCGAACTGAGCTAAAAATATGCAGGATTGCAGTGCTGTAAGAGTCAAAAACCCTTTCCCTAACTCTGCCTTTTCGAACTCTTTTCGCGAGAGTTCGTAGAACTTGCGGGCAAGATCAGCTTGAGCAGAACTGAGAGATGCGCCATGAGCCAATATAATTAGCTTTAGGCTTTGCATCTCGGAATTTGCCTGTGAATCGGCTAGTCTTGACAAGAACCTATTTTTATCCATCATGAAATATCCGGAGTGCGCTTTGTCGAAAAATTTGGTGTACCTGTTCAATGTCAATTTCGCACAATTCAACAGATGCAAGATGGTAAACGGACATTTCATTGAGGACGTTCGGGGGCAGCAGCTTATCCACATCTGCTTCTTCTCCGTTATGTGTTGGTTCAGTTTCTCGCACTGATGGTGATGATCTCTGTCTTCCGGGGACTTGAGATCCAAGGATACCATCAGCTAGAAGATCCATCGATTGCAACTGTGGCCCAGTCCACTGCGTGTCTGTGAGAAAGGCCCATGTGTCGTCCAACGGTAAGGACTCATTCGAATTGGCGGAAAGCCCAAGGATGCTATTCTCCGCCCAAGAAGCAGTCGGCGAATGGTTCTTAGAAGAATCTATCGAGAGTGTAGCAGGGTCTTGGAGTGTCCTGAGGGATTCTTCTGCTTGCGCTGTCATCCTATTTGTCAGTCCAGGTCTGTTGGTCTAAGAAAGAAGAGTATAAACACACTTAAGCGCCGACAAAGGCTATCGATTATGACCATCATCTCTTGTTTGTCATGACCCAAGTTCCGGGCATAGGCACATTCAGATCCACGGCGGGAGCAGTTGTTGCAGCAGGGTTGGCGGCCATCGCAACGGACTTTCCGCTGACGGCATTCGATACAGGCAGCATGTCTTGTTGCATTACCTCCGTCCATTGTGACTGCGTTTTTGTGGTGTAGATGAAGAGCTGAGACTTGGATTGAAGGGCTTTTAAACTAGTGCTTAGTCAGACCCTGAAGCTGAAAATTTAAAGAAGTTGTTTTTACGTTAGTGTTACCAGGCTTACGAGGCTAGAAGCGGATTTAAGATAAGCAAAGGCACCAGTCTATTAAGCTATGCAATGGCGCTGTCTGCTATCCTAGCGTTTTGGAAAGCCCCAGATATGATGTCAGCTATGCAATATCTAGAACCCGCTAAGTAGGGCCTCGTATCTCAACGCTTACTGTAGCACCAAGATGAGTTACTACTTACCATCCAGCGGCAGAGCGGGGTGCTCTACTTCTACTAATACTACAGCACAGCATAGTCTATTGTATTTTGTAGTCTAATTCTATATTAGTGGGAAAGCCCAGCTAGTAGTGGGGCCTTATATAAAGACACTTCCGTATAGGTCCTTTGATTTCTAGTTAGAGGTTGATGAGTAGCGGATCGCTTACAAATCTGCCACAACGAGCCTCAGCTGCTAACAACAATGCATTATGGCTGAGCGATCACATCATTTACCACTTCGCGAATGAAGATTTCTGATTCGCTGTTTGAGTGCCTAGTGGAGCTGCGGCTTGTACATATGAAACTAGTTAGGATGGAGGCGCGAGGCACGGCGAATTTAGCCGATCGTATTGTCTCACCGTGTACGCATTCGTGGGATTCGGAATGTAAACTTGCTCGGCCAACGACGCCGAGCCAGGACAAATAGAAATAAAAAGGCACTCCTTCGCCGGTAGTTGCTAGTCCTACACATCCACCATCTCCTTCGATACATTTTCTACAAGTGCACCGTGCAACACATACCAAAGGAAACAATGGCAAACATCCCCCTCGATAAGACCGTCGCCCTCGTCTCCGGCGCGAACCAGGGCATTGGCCTTGCTGTGGCCACCAGGCTGGCAAAAGAATATGGATACCATGTCATCATCGGCTCACGTAATCCGGAGGCGGGCGCCAAAGCCGCTGCCTCACTTGGGGGTTCAAGCGTGCAGCTTGACCTGAACTCGGAAGAATCGGTCGTTGCGGCTGTCAAAAAGATCGGCGAAACGTTTGGCCGCCTCGACGTTCTCGTCAACAACGCTGGCATCCTCATTGACGGCTTCATCCCCGGCCAAAGCACCCGCGAGCTCTTCACTCAGACTTTCAGCACAAACGTTACCGGTACCGCCTGTCTGACTGAGGCTCTGCTGCCCCTCCTCCGCAACTCCAGCTTGCCCCGCGTTGTTTTCGTCTCGTCGCGCATGGGCTCACTCGCAGAGGGCACCAATAGAGATATGCCCTTCTTCAACTGGGACTTCAAGGCCTACGACTCTAGCAAGGCCGCTGTTAACATGATCGCCCTCAACTATGCTAGGCTGCTCGAGGATGTTTGCGGCCTTGTCAACGTTGCTTGTCCCGGCCTAGTCAGCACAAAATTGAACAACCACAACCCAGACGGTGCTCCGCCCGAGATCGGCGCGCAGCGCATCGTCGAGCTGGCGACTTTGGGTAAAGGCGGTCCGACCGCGACATTCTCTGACCGGGAAGGCCCGATCCCTTGGTAAAGGAAGGCAATTGTGTGCCGGTTGAGGGGTCGATTTCCTTTTACTTACTGAGCGGCGAAGTAGGAGCTAGTCTGTAGGGAGCTTTCAACAATTCATTCTTTAGCATGCTGCCATTTCTATATCATAGCTACGGTCACGTTAAGTAGAGAGCCCAAGTGATCAGATTCCGCGTTCCATGTGTCCAGCTTGCGCGCGTGCGCCGGCTCGTTGCGCCGTTTATGAGACTCGATAAGACCACCAAAATTGACCAGGTCAGGCTCGTGCATGGCAGTGCCGCATGCGTCATGTTCTGATACCCACATGTCGCGTGTGCTAGTCTCCCATATAACTTTAGGTGATGGTAGCGGGAGCGCCAGGAACTGCTCTACCGCGTCACACGGTATGCCCGTCCTGACACTGACGAGGCGGCTGATGAGAAACCACACGCATGCGGTCCTCCTTCTCGACTCGGCGAGTATCCATTCTTCCCAGGTAGAGCTGAGCGAAATTTGCTCAGACAGACAGAATGGCTCTTGAAGAAGCTTCATGAGGCGCTCACAGAGCGTCTGGAATGTTAGGAGCATCTGCAGGTTGGACTCCGCTGATTGCTGCGGATCATTTATGACAACCTTCATGATGATGTAAATAACCTGTGCTTGCACTGCAGCAAGCAGATCTTCCTTTGGCATTTGGTCCACCTCATCGACTCAGTAAACTGTCTTCGGCAGTTTTTGGGGAAGTACTTACTTTGGTCAGGAAACGCTGCTGCTCTCGCTCGATGGTTTGCCAAAGAAATGGCCGTGTTTCGATGCTCGTAGATACAAAGACATGAGCTATGCCCATGCAATTGGTAAGCGACTCCGGAAGAGGGCTCTTTGCATAATGCCAGTGCGGATGTATGAAAGGTGGGAAAGTCGGTCTTCGCAACATCATGCGTGGAAAGCTCTGTAGGGCCTGCATGACAATCGTGGCACTGTACTGAGCGACGGGGTCATGAATGGGGACATGTGCGAGGAATCCCGCATTAGTTAGGGCGGAATTCGTGTTGTCAGATGCCAAAGCCGACCGCCCGAGCCAAGGAACACCTTGCGGCGCGACATGGTCCGCCGACATGCCAAGGTCAATTGCATTCGGAATTGTGGAGTGGGCTTCGGTGGGAAGATGCAGAGGATCGCTTGGTACCTGCTTGTCGGTCGCATTTGCGGTAGGCGGGCTCAAGAGACCGGCGATGTTTCCCAGAGACATGTCGTCATCGTATGTGAAGAGGTCCGCGGTTGCAAGGAAGCCGCAGTCCGGAAGGGGAGGCGGGTTTGTGTCGAGAATGACGGGCTTAGTCTTGCGGGTGGATGCCGGGTGGTCGTAGAGGCAGTCGAGCCCTTTGGCGATGCATCTGGAGCAGCGGGGCTCGAAGGAGCACTTGACCTTGGCCAAGCTGCAGTTGCGGCATGACCTCTGGCGGTGGCGGGGACGGATCTGCGAGTTGCGGCAGTAGGAGACGTGGCGGGCGTAAGATGGCTCTGGGGAGCGATTCGGGCGGGTCAGTAGAAAGCGGGCATGTAGCAAAGGAGCCCCAAGACGCACCGCTCATGAAGGGCTTGTCGCATAGGGCGCAGACGCGCAGTGAATCGGCAGCAGCGGGACTGTCTGCCATGGTGGCGAGGGGCAATGGGAGGAACAGTGGAGACGTGGGAGAGCGTGGGGACAGTTACATAGCGATCGGCGCGCGGGACGGGACCAGCCGAGGGCGGAGGCCGGGGAACCTGGAAAGTCCGTTTGGTCAGCCTCAAAACACCCTTCGCCGTCGCCGTCACGGCCAATTTGGCCGCTTCCACCTTCACACACCCCCGCCGCAGATATTTGTTTCGCCATGGCCGCCCCCAGCATGCCTTTGTCCTGTCCACAGCCATCGCCATGGACTCTAATTCCTCCAAAAGCGAGCCCCTCCACGCCTTTTCTCTCACCACCGACTCGGACTCCACCGACATCGAGCCCCAGCTCGCCGTCCGGGCTGACCAGTCGCCGCGAAATGTCCACGGTCTACGCTGGTTCCTCGTGTGCACCTCGCTCTATGTCGGCGCTCTGGTCTACGGCCTGGACACGACCATCGCTGCCGACATCCAGGCTGCCATCATTGAGCGCTTCGGCGCTGTTTCCCAGCTCACGTGGGTGGGCACTGGCTTTCCTCTTGGCTCCGTGTGTGCCATCCTTCCGAGGTGAGTCGCCATCGCATACGCACGCTACCGCGCCCCCTCTTACATGTCTAGCGCCGCCTTCTACGCCGTCTACGACACCAAGATCCTATTCATCGCCAGTCTCTTGCTCTTCGAGGTTGGCTCCACCATCTGCGGTGCTGCCCCCGACATGAACGCCCTCATTGTGGGCCGTGTCATCGCTGGCATCGGTGGGTCTGGTGTCTATATCGGGTGAGTGTTGCACGACCGCAAAAGTCCCATTGCTGACAACGTCTGAAGCATCCTGAACTACTTTGCCATGTGCACGACGAACAAGGAACGAGGACGGTACATGTCAGGTATCGGTCTGGTCTGGGGCCTGGGAGCTATTCTTGGTCCCGTCGTCGGAGGGGCATTTTCGACTAGTTCCGCCACCTGGCGTTGGTCCTTTTACATGAATCTGTAAGTCAAGCCAGCTGCTGTTTCCAATTCGTTTACTGACTACCCGTTAGGGTCATTGCAGCCGTCTGTGCTCCGATATACATATTTTACCTTCCGTCTCTCAAGCCACCAGGCTCCTCCGACATGAGCGCCTGGAGCCAACTCCTCGCAATGGATTGGGCCGGTTTCACGCTCAGTACAGCGTCACTCGTATGCTTCGTCGCGCCTCTGACTTTTGGTGGCGCGGGATGGGCCTGGTCCGATGGCCGCACTATTGCCATGTTGGTTGTCTCCGGCGTATTTGCCATCGCGACCGTGCTTCAACAACGCTTTTGCCTGCTTACCACTTCCAAAGCACGGATGGTCCCGCCGTCTTATATCACCACAAACCGGAGCCAGATTTTGTTGAACATCCAGACGGCGGCAACAGTAGCAAACATCTACATTCCCCTCTACTATATACCACTTTATTTCCAGTTTGTGCACGGAGACACGGCGATAAAGGCGGCCGTCCGTTTGCTTCCATTTGTCCTGATCCTTGTCAGCACAAACATGGCGAGTGGGTTACTTTTACCCAGTATCGGCTACTAGTAAGCATTCCGTTGAATTCCCATCAAGTTCTAGCTTAGCATACTGACAATATTCTGTCAGCTGGATAATGTACACAGTGACCGGAATCCTCATGACGACTGGGGGTGCGCTCATGTACACGGTCACCTTGAACACGAGGCCGGCCAACGTCTACGGGTACAGTGTCTTACTCGCCATCGGGAGTGGCCTGACGTTCCAAGCGGGCTATGCAATTGCCGGCGTCAAGGTCTCACACAAGGGCTGGTCTGGTACCGACGTCCAGAGCGCCATAACTTTGCAGAACATCTCGCAGCTTGGCGGCACTCTGTTAAGCCTGTTGATCTGTGGGCAGATTTTCCAGAGTCTCGCATCGGAGAAGCTAGAACACGCGCTCGCTGGTCAGAATTTCTCGAAAACGGATATCAAGGATGCCATTGCGGGCACACAAAGTGATCTTTTTAAGAATTTGACACCAGAACTTGGGAGAAAGGCTATTGAGGCCATTACTGATGGCATGCAAAATGTCTATATCTTGAGCATGACTGCCGGAGCTCTGTCCCTGCTCTGTGCATTGGCTATGAAGAAGGAGCGGCTCTTTGGTATGCAGGCTGGCGCTGGCGGTGCCTAAGCACATCCGAGCAAGGATGTGTTTATGAAAAGCACTCAAAGGTCTCTTGAGCACTTATATGTCAACCGTCTCACGGAACGGAGGAATGCCTTTTCTGGCTAGTTACGGACAGGGTCAATGGTAGAAGAGTTTCTAGAAACCACTGGCTGGTAGATATTAGAAGTCTAGGTATAACCTAACTTCTATATTAGGAACTTATCCTTCCGGATAGAAGTTTCTAAACGTATCCTTTAGACTCTAGATTGTTCCTACTTACTAAAGGATTACGTATATAAGAAATTGCTTAGAAATATCTCCTTTCTATTTATTTCCACTACTGTCTATTATATTTCGAAGTAGAACTTTCCAGAAGTTCTTATATATAAATGCTCCTACAGATAGTACGCATTAGGAGGAATAAGGACGTTCATTCTCAAGTCTCTTTTCTATAAAATCCGACTTGTCTAATAGTAGATAGTGGTGATATGGGCTTACAGTTTGAGCTTATCAGAAACAAATGTAACCGATCGCAATTTCTTAACTCAGCCCCACAGTCTAGATGGACGACAAGGGTATTTGTAGCACCGACGCTTCTCAAACCGGAAACCATGGCGAATACGACAAACAAGACCATCTGATTCGATTAAAGAGCATTCCAAATACGCTATTCACCTGTGTCAGCACTGGTTTTGGCGTCAGTGCGCATTGACTAGACTCAGTGTGATCCACGCAGGTCCGCGAAACATTCCAATGCGTCAGCGCAGTCTCAGCCTCATTCGGTGGCACTGCATCATGAGGACATAATGTGGCCCCTGAGGGATCTCGGAGATGGAGGGCGTTCCTTCTCGCCGCCTTTGGCGGCCTCAGCTTCGGCCTCGGTCCCGAAACCGAGCCTCGTAGGGGCCCCGGAATCATACGGATATCGCTGGACTCAAAACTACCTGAGTGTGTGCCTGCTAGCGTGGGGGTAGGCAGTGGAGGCAGGGTAAGAGGGCAATTCGGTGAAGCTTAGGTGTACGATCGGAGCTGGAGAAGGGCTTTTTCTTTCTTTCCTCCTTTTCTTCAAGAGCCGCTGCTTGCCAATGATACCAGCCAGGTTAGCACTACATTTCCTCCCTCCCCTCCAAGGCCTCTCATTTGACAACGATGTTGTTATTCTCACGCCTTCTCTCGCTCTCGGGGCCTACGGCGGCCGGGCTCCTGTTCTTCGCATCGTACACATCCGCGCTCGAGGGGTGGAAGTTCAACGAGGGCAAAACGGAGATCCTGGGCAATTCTTTTGGCGTGCCGGGCGTCGAGGTGACATACGACTACATTGTGGTTGGAGCGGGAACTGCCGGTGGTGCTGTTGCCGCCCGCCTCGCCCTTGCTGGCTTCTCCGTGGGCCTCATCGAGGGCGGCTCCTTCTACGAGCTCGACAATGGCAACCGCACCACCATTCCCGGCTACGACCAAACTACACATCCTAACGATGCAGGCGCCTCTCTGGTCGATTACGATTTCGTCACCGGGCCGGAACCGGTAACAACCTCTTCTTTTTTAAGTTATATTTTTGGAAGCTAGAACCTGCATCTGACTGCTTTGGTAGGGCCTAAACGGTCGAAGCCTGCACTACACGCAGGGCAGGACCTTTGGCGGATCGTGAGTTGTCTCTCTCTCTCTCCTCTCTCTCGTCCCCTTTTTCTCTAGCTTTCTGTCTCGTCTGGTCCCATCTACTTCTGACCCATTGGCCCAGCTCCGCCCTCAATCTCATGGGCTACCAGCGTGGTACTGTTGGCTCGTTTGAAAAATGGGCCTCGATAGTTGGCAACGACCTATGGAAGTGGGACAACGTCTTCTACTTCTATAAGAAAAGCGCCAACTTCACGCCACCAAACTATGACAAAATCGACCCCCGGTTCAACATCAGCTACGATCCCTCGGCTTTCGACAACTCCCTTGGTGGGCCGCTGCAGATTTCGTATGGCAACAACCAACAAGACTACTCACCGGGTGTCGCCCACGGTTTCGAAGCTATGGGTCTGTCGCTCATCCCTGGCCTGAACAGCGGCTACTTACTAGGCTATGGCCCCATGAGTGCGACAGTCAACCCCAAGGCGGCAACCAGGGAGACGTCGCAGACTTCGTTTGTGCAAACGGCCATAGATGAGACTGACATTAAGCTCTACCAGACTACTACGGTCAAAAAGATTCTGTTCGATGACGACAAGAAGGCAATTGGTGTTGAGGTAGAAGGCCACGGTGGCATACCTGTCGTGTACAACCTGTACGCGAGCAAAGAGATTGTCGTTTCTGCGGGAGCCGTGAGTGATACATTCCTCCGAAATGTTGAGCAGTCACTTAATGTTTTTCTGTCTAAGTTCCGCTCGCCGCAGCTGCTTATGGCCTCTGGAGTAGGACCCAAGGCTATTCTGGACCAATTTAGCATCCCTGTCGTCGCCGACTTACCTGGTGTTGGCCAGGGCATCCAGGATCAAGTATGGCTGGGCTTCAGTTATGGTGTCAATGTGACTACAAAGACCCAGATTGTTCTTAATAACCCTGACTATACAAAGCCGGCCATTGATCTGTACCTTCATAATCAATCTGGTCCACTTTCTGGTATCGGTGCCGGAGAGCAAGTCGGTAAGCGTACTACGACGTCGAGCTCTTGTATCCGCCTCAGACAACATATCTGACTCTTCTGTAGGATGGGAGAAGCTCCCAAAGGAGAACCGCGCTCGCCTTACCAACGAAACGCTGGCTTGGCTCAGCACTTTCCCCGATGACTGGCCCGATGTTGAGTATCAAGACATCGCATTCAGCTCCGTACCCGACGACATTCGACCGGACGGACAATACATGACGTTTGGGGCGGCGCTGTTGACCCCTAAATCTCACGGCAACGTAACGCTTCGCAGCAACGATACCAATGATTACCCGGTCATCATGATGAATTACCTGCTCGACCCCGTCGACCAGGGCGTAGCCATCGAAGCGTTCAAGCGGTTGCGGCAATGGGCCCGGGGCAGCGGCATCCTCGTGGACGAGTTCAATCCCCCCGAAGACGTAGAGACGGACGAGCAGATCTTCGAGTGGATCAAGGCCGAGGCTACCTTCATCTACCACGCCAGCTGCGGTTGTGCGATGGGTAGGGACGACAATCCCGCTGCTGTGCTTGACGCCCAGGCTCGTGTCCGCGGTGTTACGGGTCTTCGCGTTGTTGATACGAGCTCTTTCCCTGTTCTTCCTCCGGGGCATCCTTTGGCTACAGTCTGTAAGTATCCTTCTCTTCTTCTATTATGCTTCAATGATTGGCGCAACACTAACAGACGATGTTTTCGTAGACATGGTGGCCGAAAAGATCGCCAATGCCATCATCAAGGGCGAACTGGAGTAATTAGTTATTGGATATTAGACCCGCTTGTTGTACTACCAGGCCACCCTATCTTCGCATAATTCTTTATTTTTGCATTTGCTTTTGGGTTATTTCAACACCATGCTACCCCTATATTACATTCTTTAAAGTACATGACTGCTTCGCTCCTTCACATATATAAACTCGCAGCTAGATATTCTTTTACAATCAAGCCGCGTTCATATCCTCACTCGCACGGTTTCACCCAACATGCCAACATGAAGAAAAGTTGATTGTAGTTTACGATAGTATAGATCCTCTCCGCGATATATTTTAGCTATAATAGATGTTGTGGACCGTAAGAGAAATCAACCCGCAGGGTCAAGAGAACCTTATAGGAAAGAAGCCCACACGGGCCTAGAGACCACAGGGGCTTAGTAACCAAAAGGACTCGCGTCCCGCAAGGCACCAACAGACACGTACTAAGGATAGCTCATACAGGAATTCTCCCTATAAGGACTCGGACAACTAAGAAGGCGGCAAGGCAAGAAGCCCATAGGGGACTAGAGACCGCAAGGGCAGAATCACAGAGCAATCACAAGAACCTTATCACGTCCGCCCGGAGAAAGGAAAGTTATTTATCAAGTTACGACAAAGGCGGTTGCCAGGAAAGTAGCACGAAATTCACGTACAGGACCCACTATTAGATCTATACAGATCCGAGATTCTTAGATCCACCCTCTCTAAATCTAGGGTTAATAGATCCTATATAAATACATCTAGATTATTAAAGCTTTTATATATATATTTAGACTATACTCCCTAGCAGTAGATAGGATCTTCGTAGTTAACTGTGAAGCTGGGCGCGAGGAATTGGACGCCGCTTGTCCTTCTAGATTACTGTTACCTATGGAGGTATATATGCTGCTATCTAAAAGAACACGTTTTCTCTTTAGTAGTGGTAAATGAGTAGTGCAGGGGTAAGGCTGTTGTGTAACAACTAAATAATGAGGCTGATAAACGAGAGTTATCGGAGTGATCCTGGCTGACAATTATACACGCCCTACGCTTAACACTGCCAAAAAAAGTCTGTATCGTAATATTCACATGCCAACAAGCCGTAGCAATAAAAGATGGCGTGACTGCTGATCGGGGCCAAGCAATCGGTCCCAAGCAATGGTGAAAAAGCAAGTTCTCTCAATGCAGTCACCCGAAATCCACAGTAACATAACACCGCGTTACCCGCTCGATGTCTACGACCTCTTATGACTCCCCATCGCGGCTGACAAGGGGCAACCAATCCGAAGCGGCATGTGGTAGCCGCATCAGATCCAGCTGGCTGGCCGAGCATTTGGAGCGTTACATAACTCAGAGAAAGTCAGCTGAAAAACAGGAGGACGGCAGTCGCAGATGGCTGTGATAGCGCAGCAAACATTGATGGACGAGAGGTTGAAAATTTTTACGTCTGGCTGCAGCCAGCTGGATAATGGTGTGGAAAATCAAAGCGCATGAAACGCATGTCGGCGTCCTTCATGCCGGCTTCCTTCGTGCAGATCAAACTATACTACTCCCGGAAAGTAGTAGAACAAAGAGAATTCCGCTTTGTAAAGTCAAAAGCACGATTGCCACCGTTATCCAGCCTAGCGGCTCTCTACGCCACGGCTCTCTCCGCCACGGCTACACGGACGGCAGCATGGTTTGTGTGCGTATGAGTGTGCCCACTCAGCTGAGATGCAGTTAGCCTTCCCTACCTATCTACTGGTTAGGTTTCCACAAGTGTATTATGTAGAGTAAGCATATATAAGCATGCGAGATTACTTTTTTGTGTCACCGTATTTAGATCAGAAAGCAAGGAATACTTGGTCCGTGGAAAACACTTCATCAGATTGGGGCCGATAGGTTGGGGGCCAAGATCCTTCGCGCCTAATTGGGTAAGTCAGCTTACTCGCCTGTCAATCAAACAGTGGAGCCATGCTCTTAACGCTCCAATTGTATTGCACCTAAGTACATTGAGATAATTTTAGTCAAAATCGGCCCCGTCATTCCATCGAGTCGTTTTCCGTCAGAGAAACACATAAAAGATAGGAGTTTCCTTGCTCTCAAAATGTACAAGACGTTACCTTTACCCTGCAAAATTATCTCCAACATGGCACAATACTCGCAGTCATGGCTAATCAGCCTCTCTCTTGCCATCTTAATGGTATTCGCTCTCGTTGACGCAACTTCTGCCCGTCCGCCTCTTCAGCGGCGCGCTGGCCTTCAACCATCCGTAACTGGCAGCCTCTATCCCATGTCAACCGGCCAGAGCACATACCCAAGGGCCAGCTTCCGCTCCGACGGTACCATCCTTGGCGCCTACACCGCTATCGCCAACGGTGAAACCATCATTACCCTCACCTCGAGCTCCGACTCAGGCGCGACGTGGAGCGTCCTCGGCACTGCCGCGCGCGGCCCGGCTAACACGACTGATATCGACAACCCCTATCCCATAGAGCTGCCCTCGGGTCGCCTGCTCGTCGCGTACCGAAGCCACGACCAGACGGCTGGCGTCGAGGATGCGTGGACGTATTACCGCCTCATTGTCTCTTACTCGGACGACGGCGGCGCGAACTGGGACTACTTAAGCACGCCGGCACAGGAGCCCGGCCCGACGACGGGCGTGTGGGAGCCCTTTATGCGCATGGCCGATGATGGCGAGACGCTGCAACTGTACTACTCCCGCGAGACGACAGACATCGACCAAGACAGCCTGATCAAGACGTCGACGGATGGTGGCAAGACATGGTCAGAAGCGCGCACGTTTACCGGTTTGAACCTGACGAAGAATCGGGATGGGATGCTTGGCGTAGCCAAGACAAATGACGAGGGCGGGTTGATTGCCGTGTTTGAGACGGAGACGGATGGCAGCAACTTTCATATCGGGGCTGTTAGTTCGTCGGATGATGGCCTTACGTGGACGGATCGGAGGATCGTGCACGAAACAGAGTCTAATAATTCTGCGCCGCAGGTCACTAACGTAGGAGGTACATTGGTGGTGAGCTTCCAGACGAATGAGGACGGGGATTACGCAGTAAAGGTCGTAACAAGCAAGGACGGCAAGAACTGGGGAGACAAGACGACGGTAATGACGGCGACTAGTAAATGGGCAGGGTTGTTGACGCTGGATGATAGCAGCTTTCTGGTAATGGCTGGGCATAACGGCGTCGCTAGTGCGCAGAAGGTAATACTGGCCTGAGAATAATGTATAGGGTAACGATGTCGCTGCTTTATTAATAGTTCTATGTAAATTCTAGAACGGCTAGAGAAGACTTTTAAATTATTCTAGAATTTTCTTATTTTCTTATTAAGAAGAGAGGATGATCCTTTATTAAACTTCGCTATAAAGATAATTAATAATAGTATAGCCTAGCTTCTCGTACCGTAGCTAATTACTCTTTTATTAGTGTCAGCCAGGATCACTCCGATAACTCTCGTTTATCAGCCTCATTATTTAGTTGTTACACAACAGCCTTACCCCTGCACTACTCATTTACCACTACTAAAGAGAAAACGTGTTCTTTTAGATAGCAGCATATATACCTCCATAGGTAACAGTAATCTAGAAGGACAAGCGGCGTCCAATTCCTCGCGCCCAGCTTCACAAAAAGTTTTCCTTATTTTAATTGATATTTTTAGATTAGGGGAAGACTACTAATAGAACGTAAGCTCTAGGATTTTTATATTTCTTAGTAGAGCCTATAATCGATAATTTCTAGTTCTTAGACCGCTTTAAATAGTACTCGTTTACTTATAGTATTAAGAAAATACTTTAAGAATTAATTTTATTAGGTTGTTTTAGCTAGTTAGCGCCTTAGGATCTTTTGCCTTAGGCCTAGAATTCTTAGAATATATTCTTATAACTTAGTAGATCGATTTTGCACCTTAGTTAACTTATGCAGTCGCTATGGTTGGCTAGAAATTGGCTTAGAGGCATTAGGAAATTCGTTATTTTCGTATTTTTAGCGAATAACGTTCCGGGATATAGATTCTAAGCTCTAAAAAATAAATATTCTTTCTCGTCTCGACGCGTAGATAAATTTAGAGTCTATAGTTATTAGATTCCGGCGTCAGATCGTAAAGTTATTGCTAAAAATCGGTTTTAGGGACGTTAGGTCAAGTTTTGTTGTTCCTCGCCAAGATCGGGCTTGGCAGCCGTCTTGCCTAATATGGAAGGTGGGTCGCCTGTCAACCAATCAACGTTAAATCTTAAGTCGACCTACCCGCCCGCCTGCCGCCCGCCCGCCTAGGCGCCCGTCTTCAGCCCGCCCGCCGGAAGGGCCCGGGCGGGAGCGGGCGGGTGACTAGGAGGCCTGTGGATGAGCAGTTGTCTCCCTATACGCCCCTAAAATCAACGAAACCTCGGGGAAGCCGTTCGGTGAGAGTGAGGCGATCGTGGGGGCGCTGCGGCGCAGGTCGGTAGACATAATATTTTCAGCGAAATATTATGTACTGCGGTACGTTTGCGCCCCCAAATTGGCGGACCCCACGGCCCCTCGCGGCTCGGCTACGTATCTAACGGCGAGCGCGCCCCACATCCCACGCATCACAATCAAAGAAACTGGAAACCATCTCCGCAGTCTAGACTCCAGTTTCGCACGCAAGACGCCGCTCCTCAGAAGGATGCTTCCCCCTCGTTTGTATGCTCTATGCGCCGTTCGTCGCGGTGGCGGCTCTCGGGCATCGCAGCCCGCGATTTTGCGACACGCGTTTTGGCCCCCACAGCAAAGTCCATATGGTGACCTCAACGGCCTCCCGCAGACACATCATGAAAAGACATCTAGTCTACTTTTGTAGAATGCGGTCATTGCGTGAGCCTTAAGTGGAGTCCCGGAGCTAATAGGTATTTAGTCACGCACAATCCCGAATAAATATATGGCTTCGTTACTCCCGACCTCCAAAGCTTGTAACGGCTGTCCATCGTTTGTCCTTTGACTTGGTTCTAACATCCACACCTCTCAAAACATGCAAGGGAAGCAAGAGTACCGAGTGCAGCCCTCAAACAGCGAGGATGCGCCTCCGGAGAGAGTGGAGGTCCTTAGTGACTACGACCTCCTCATGCCAGCGGTATTTTGCGGAAGCTTGACAACCAGGGATGCATGCGGCTAACCAGGGGACAGACTTATATGCCAATGGCTCTCATTTTCGAGCTTTCCCCGGATATTGACAGGATGAAAGTTGTCGAACAGCTCAAGGCTGGCCTGGCAGTGACGCTCAGTCAATACCCGGTGATGGCAGGATCGCTTAAAAAATCAAGCAAAGACGGCGGCAGACTTTGTGTCTCGATAAAAAAGAACTCCACTCATAGCTTCTGGGCAGTCTGGGACGAAAACAAGAACCTTCCTAGCTTCGAGGAGATGAACAAGAGAGACTTCCCTGCCTCCCTGCTGGAAACCGAAAAGATTACCACCGGAGATTTCCTTGCAAAGCAACTGTTCTCACCCCTCGGAGACGAAAGAGATGACGAGGTGCCAGTGGCGACTACGCAGGCCACGTTTATTGATGGAGGCTTGATTGTGGCCCTTGCAGCTCACCACATGATTACTGATGGACCCGGATTGAACGGTTTTCTCCTTCAATGGTCCGAAAACTCCAAGGCTCTTGCTGAGGGCACGCCGCTTCCAACCTTTGATCTTAAGAACCTTGACCGCTCCCCTCTTTGTGCAAACTCAATCCCTGATGCCGCGCGAATGGAAGAGCTCAACCACAAAGTCAAGGCTTTCTACCACAAAACAGACCCCACTCCACCGCTTCCGCCTGACTTCAAGATGCCCGAAATGACGCCTACCGAATTCCATTTCTCCAAGCGGGGCCTAGAGCAGCTAAAGGCCGACGCGCAGCCTACCGAAGGCAATTCATGGGTGTCGACGTACGACTGCATTATGGCTGCCGTCTGGCGCGCTGTTACACGCTCTCGCCTACCCATGCACAACCCGGACCTTAACCTCCACAGCACGCTCCTCCACGCCGTCAACAACCGCATGCGCGCCGATCCACCTCTTCCTCCGCGCTTCCTAGGCTGTGCCGTCTCGCTCGCACGTCCTGAAGGTTTCTCAATCGGAGAGTTAGTCGACATGAAGAATTTGCCACTCATCGCCTCCGGTATCCGCCAGTCTATTCTTGCCGTCACTCCTGAGACCGTGCAGGAAACAGCAGAATGGGTTGCCGGCACAAAGGACAAGAACACCATCGACATAAAGCTCAACGCGCATATGGGCTTGGACTTTGCTGGTACTAGCTGGCAACCCGTAACCGTCTACCAGGATTTGGACTTTGGGTTCGGATTGCCCAAGGCGTTACGGAGCCCGAAGCCGAACTGGGACGGGTACATCTTTGTCTTACCGAGGCGTGTAAAAGACGATCCCGAGGAGGGGATTGAGACTTGCATCTGTCTTGAAAAGAGTTGCATGGAACGGCTTTTCAAAGATGAGGAGTTGAGTAAGTACGCAAAGCCTAGGGGACTGTAAAGACGCTTGGAATGATTTTCGTTCTTACACAAAGTTGAGTAAAGGTTTAATATAACTACCCTGTTGTTTGACTTGCTATAGTGACACCATAAATACGTTAATTCTAATATCTCTCCGGGCACATGTACAGTGACACAGTCAGAGATAACAGGCTGAGGCGGACGTAGTGACTAACAAAGTATCTCTTCCTTAATGTTATAATTCTCCTTGAATATGAGCTTTGCTCTGCAACGATGTAGGTTGTATCTACGAACCACCATTAAGCGGTCACTGCTCGACCGACCGGACAAGGGGCTAAAGTCCTTGTCCGTGTCGATCCTAAATTAGCCCCCAAGCATGTATGCTAAGTCAGCACTGCACCGCCCCCTATTAACTCATTATTAATTGTGTATTGCCTCGTTTGAAATACCGATTTCTTTATCAAACCTGAAGTCTCTACCGGCTCTTATATGTTCTTAACGATCTTTAACGCCACATTCCGCACTTGTTGCGACCAGATCACTATTATCTCTGATCTGTCCTGAGACGGACCTTGTCTCTACATTCGTCGCCGTTATTGTTACTCTTTTTTAAAAAGGCGTTTCGGCCAAACCACGTTGCTGGAGATGTCTTCAGATATCCCCGAGTATTGGTCTGAGGAAATGCCATTTGTCGATGTCGAAGACCCGGAATCCTGGCTTAAGGAGACTGAGGGCACGCTATTTACCTCAGAACATTGGTATGCGCGGGAAGCGGAAGAGTTGGAAGATTTAAGAGAGAGCGAGACATTCAGAATGCTGGAAGCACTGGTACAGCAGCCTGATGTGTCTCCAGAAGACGCCGTCCAGCATCTCGTGGACCGTATCTTGAATGCATTGAAACCAGACAACGGTTATGAGTTTCTCCCATGTGATGGTATAGCTATATGTACCATTGAAGTGGCCATTCGCACTTCCCCGGAAAAGCAGCGTAAGCTCATCGACATGCTGCTCCTGTTGCAGGATACCACTGTAATAAACCCAGCTACAGGCGCGCCGGTGATAGTTGAGCATGACTCTATAAACCTTGGTGTCGCTTTCAGAGACCTGCCATCCTTTGGTTACATACTCACCGACAACGTTAATGCGCACAGTGAATGCTTGTTTATCCACTTTGAACCAGCGCACTTTTTATTGACTTTCTAACAGGCATGGATAAACCTGCCCATCTCCCCGAGGTTGAGCAGCACTGGGTTAATCACATGACATTCCTGGCACAAGTTAGCGCTGCTGAAGTCAGAAGTATGCCCGGATATATAGGCTATGCTCTACACGAATTTCACTGGGCGTTTGAGTCGTGGCAAGAGCGCAAACCCCCAAACTTGCCTGCCGTGCGTGCCGCCTGTATCTGGCTTAAGTATGCGACAACTAGGGTCTGGCATTGCGTCCAGAATCTGGAAAGATGGGAATTTTGGAAGCAGCGGTTGGTGGAGCTTAAAGGTGACTTCGACGAGCGAACGGATAACTTTGTCGACAAGGCGCTAGTGCAGATGAAAAAAGTTGAGGTACTTAGAAATCAACACTGATTGGATTGGCTTGAATTAACGAGACTGTGTACAGCAGAGCTGCATGGATTTTGGCAGCGTAGTCAGGTGCTAAACGATTCTCCGCATACAAGCTGCAATGAAGTCATAGGGGGGAAGGCTCGAATCGAACCAAGCTCGATTACAATAGGTGTTGTTATGCTGTGTTGAGGAAAGATCAGGCTGTTATGCACGACTCATGCAGGTTGCTGCCTAAACGAACCCCAACTCGCTCAGAACCCAACATCAGAGTTTGTCAGGCGTTATACTTACCTACTACCTACACCAGCGTCCCTCGTCGCCCGCACAGCCTAAAGGCAATAATAACGTCATGGATTGCAGCGTAACGAAACTTAGCGGCCTTCCGAACGAGCTGCTGGCCGAGATCTTCGGCTACTGCGAGTCCACCGACCTTCAGTCCCTACTTCGTGTTTCCAGGGAGTTTCATCGCTTCTCTGAGCCTTATGTATACTCCTGCTACACATACCGTGATCAAAGAAGCTGTCGAAATTTGATTTGGACGCTGGCACGTCGCCCTGACCTTGCCTCATGCGTACGCGCAGTAGACCTTGGGCGTATTGTGTGGAGACAGAAAAGCACTGGAAACGCCCAAGCCTATGTTGCAACTGTATCTGGGTTAGAAATTGAGCGAAAACCAGAACTTGTTGCCCTCCTAGAGAGTGGGGAAGCCGGGGCTGAAGCGACCTTGCTCCTATGCATGTTGCCAAACTTGACGTCCCTTGGTCTGATGGCCCCTTACGAGTGGGAAGACAGCCATTTCTGGATGCTGACGGAGGCCGCATCTACAACGTCGACGGGGCCACTCTCAAACTTACGTAGAATTTCAATTTGCCACTGGAACATGTCCGACGGCTTCGGGTGCCATACTCTTCGTCGATTTCTTCGCATATCATCCGTACGCCGCATTGAATGCAGGACGAGACCAGGTTATGCTTTACGGCATTTTGGAAATTCGGAACGTATCTCGTGGCCGGTCCGATCCTCCAAAGTTGACCACCTTACTTTCTCACCTTGCGATCTCAAAATAGCCGATATCCGAAGCATCTGCGGGAGTTGCAAGGCACTTAAGTCACTTACCATCGAGTGGGGAAGCATGCCAATAGACAATTCAGACATTGACATCGAGGTTTTTGGCCCAGCATTCAGCATCCAACGCGATTCACTCGAGCATTTGGTTATCGACATGAGCAATTGCTTCCTTAACCCAGTCATACCGAAGCCTATCGGCTCTCTGAAGTCGCTTCATCGCCTCAAGTCTCTTGAGGTTAACGCGGTGTTCCTTACCGGGGTGGAGCGTCAAGATAAAGAGCCAAGCTATGCTCTTCTTGCTGATGTGCTTCCTCAATCCCTTGAAGTCCTCCGAATCAATCCGAATAGCCAGGGCGTCAATAACTCACTATGGTGGGTATTTCCCCATTATCTCACCGCCCTCCACGATTGGCTCTTCGCTCTTGTGTCGATCTGTGCTGGGGGTTCTTTACCGAAACTCGGCCGCATCGAATTGAGGCCAAATCTCAGACCTTTTGGAGTTATACCGTACGCTCACGATAATTCGCCGTTGCTGGAGGCGCTCGAGTTCCGCCTCCTCACCAACCACGCGACTCTGAACAACCTGTGCACCCGCTTTTCCAAATGTAACATCGAGCTACTGGTCGAGTAACGTCTCCCACAGTATGCGGGGCTCGCAGAGGTTCGATAGTGGCGGGCGCGGAGCCTTGCTGAAGCTGTGTATAGATTGTCCAGTGCTGGCGATGATGACGTGGGGACAAGATGAAGGGTTGTTCAGGAGGGACGTCAGGCAGTAGGCTGCGGGGTGGATTTGTGCACGGACATAGCAATATTAGCGCGTCACGGTGCGCGCGCGCCTTTCGCGATAGACTGCCGTCGCCTTCACCTTCACCTTCACCTTCACCCGTTCGCTACATATCACCGTGAGCCGCAGTTCCATCGTCCACCGCCGCTATAACCCTCCCTTACCTGCCGTCTCAACTTTCGTCTGCGATGTCGATCCACATACCTATCCGTGCCGTACCGCAGCGCCGCCGCTCCGACGAGCATAGACATGGAAGGCTTGTTGTTATAATAAGAATACGAGACAGTTAGAGGTGGCTTGCAGTCCAGGAACAGAAAACTATATGTTGGATTGAATGGTTGAAACCGTGCGAGTGAAGAGAGAACGCAGCTTGATTTTGAAAGAGTGTCTGGCAGCGAGCTTTATATACATGAAGAGGTAGAGCAGTCATGTGCTCGCTTATAGAAAGTAACAGGGTATTGAGATAACGAAAAAGCAAGGTGAATATAAAGAATAATGTATGAAGAAATGTGGTCTGATAGTCTAATACAACTATAATAATAGATAGACAGGAGGTTAAACTAATAAAGGCGGTAAAGCTACTCGGAGTAGTTCTCGACTAATAACTTAGATAGAGAGCGTATATCTAAAGAGTAATTGTCAGCCAGGATCACTCCGATAACTCTCATTTTTTCCAGCCTCATTACAGTCAGTTGTTACACAACAGCCTTACCCCCTGCACTACTCATTTATCTACTGCAAGGAAGCAATGATCTCAAAGAGAAAACGTGTTCTTTTAGATAGCAGCATATATATACCTCCATAGGTAGTAGTAATTTAGGAGGACAAGCGGCATCCAATTCCTCGCGCCCAGCTTCACAGTTATGAGCCCGGAATCGCATCCTTTTGCGCCTATTCCCTTTGAGATCAATCTTTGATCAAACCTTATCGGTTCACTCGCTTGATAAGCTAGTGTAACATTT